>NW_027274570.1:0-93268 GCF_030028105.1 Mobula birostris
ATCCTGAAACTCACGCCCTGAATTACATGGCCTGAAACTCCTGCCCTGAAACTCATGCCCTGAATATCATGCCCTGAAACTCATGCCCTAAATCTCATACCCTGAAACATCTGCCCTGAAACTCATGCACTGAAACTCATGCCCTGAATCACATGCCCTCAAACTCCTGCCCTGAATCATCTGCCCAGAAACTCATGCCCTGAATCACATGCCCTGAAATTCCTGCCCTGATTCTCATGACCTGAAACTCATGCCCTGAATCTCATGCCCTGAAACTCCTGCCCTCAAACACATACACTGAAACTCATGCACTGAAACTCATGCCCTGAATCTCATGCCTTGAAACCCCTGTCCTGAATCTCATGCCCTGAAACTCATGTCCTGAATCTCATACCCTGAAATTCCTGCCCTGAAACTCATGCACTGAAACTCATGCCCTGAATCACATGCCCTAAAACTCCTGCCCTGAATCATCTGTCCAGAAACTCATTATCTGAATCTCATGCCCTGAAATTCCTGCCCTGAATCTCATGCCCTGAAACTCATGCCCTGAATCTCAAGCCGTGAAACTCCTGCCCTCAAACTCATGCACTGAAACTCCTGCCCTGAATCACCTGCCCTGAAACTCATGCCCTGAATCTCATGCCTTGAAACTCCTGCCCTGAATCTCATGCCCTGAAACTCATGCCCTGAAACTTCTGCCCTGAAACTCATTCATTGAATCTCATCGCCTGAAACTCATGTCCTGAATCTCATGCCCTGAAACTCCTGCCCTCAAACTCATGCACAGAAACTCATGCCCGGAATCTCATGCCTTCAAACTCCTGTCCTGAATCTCATGCCCTGAAACTCATGCCCTGAATCTCATGCTCTGAAACTACTGCACTGAAACTCATGTCCTGAACCTCATGCCCTGAAACTGCTGTCCTGAATATCATGCCATGAATCTCATATCCTCAAACTCATGCCCTGAAACTCCTTCACTGAAACTCATGCCCTGAAACTCATGCCCTAAATCTCATGCCCTGAAACTTTTGCCCTGAAACTCATGCATTGAATCTCATGCGCTAAATCTCATGACCTTAAACTCAAGCCGTGAATCTCCTGCCCTGAAACTCATGCCCTGAATCTCAAGCTCTGAAACTCCTGCCCTGAAACTCATGCACTGAAAGACATGCCCTGAAACTCTTGCACTGAAACTCTTGCACTGAAACACCTGCCCTGAATCTCCTGCCCTGAAACTGCTGCCCTGAATATCAAAGCCCTGAAACCACAGACCTGAAATCCATGCCCTGAAACTCATGTCGTGAATCTCATGCCCTGAAACTCATGTCCTGAATCTCATACCCTGAAGCTCATGTACTGAATCTCATGCCCTGAAACTCATGTCCTGATTCTCATGCCCTGAAGCTCCTGCCCTCAAACTCATGCACTGAAACTTATGCTCTGAATCTCATGCCTTCAAACTCCTGTCCTGAATCACATGCACTGAAACACCTGCCCTAAAACACATGCCCTGAATGTCATGCCCTGAAATTCCTGCCCTGAAACTCATGCCCTGAATATCATGCCCTGAAACTCTTGCACTGAAACACCTACCCTAAAACTCATGCCCTGAATCTCATGCCCTGAAATTCCTGCCCTTAAACTCATGCCCTGAATCTCATGCCCAGAAACTCCTGCACTGAAACTCCTGCCATGAAACTCCTGCCCTGAAATTGCTGCCCTGAATCTCAAGCCCTGAAACCACAGACCTGAAACTCATGCCCTGAAACTCTCGTCCTGAATCTCATGCCCTGAATCCCATGCCCTGAAACTCAAGCCCTGATTCTCCTGCCCTGAAACTCATGCCCTGAATCTCATGACTTGAAACTCCTGCCCTCAAACTCATGCACTGAAACTCACGCCCTGAGTTACATGCCCTGAAACTCCTGCCCTGAAACTCATGCACTGAATCTCATGCGCTAAATCTCATGACCTTAAACTCAAGCCGTGAATCTCCTGCCCTGAAATTCATGCCCTGAATCTCATGCCCTGAAATTCCTGCCCTGAAACTCATGCCCTGAATCTCATGCACTGAAACTCTTGCACTGAAACACCTACCCTAAACCTCATGCCCTGAATCTCATGCCCGGAATCTCATGCGTGAAACTCATGCACTGAAACTTCTGTCCTGAAACTGATGCCCTGAATCTCATGCACTGAAAATCATGCCCTGAACCTCATGCCCTGAAATTCAAGCCCTGAATCTCATGCACTGAAACTCATGCCCTAAATCTCATACCCTGAAGCTCCTGCACTGAAACTCATGCCCTGAATCACATGCCCTAAAACTCCTGCGCTGAATCATCTGCCCAGAAACTCATTATCTGAATCACATGCCCTGAAATTCCTGCCCTGAATCTCATGCCCTGAAACTCATGCCCTGAATCTCATGCCTTGAAATTCCTGTCCTGAATCTCATGCCCTGAAACTCATGCCCTGAATCTCATGCCCTGAAACCCCTGCACTGAAACTCATGCCATGATTCTCACATCCTGAAACTCACGTCCTGAATTACATGGCCTGAAACTCCTGCCCTGAAACTCATGCCCTGAATATCATGCCCTGAAACTCATGCCCTAAATCTCATACCCTGAAACATCTGCCCTGAAACTCATGCACTGAAACTCATGCCCTGAATCACATGCCCTCAATCTCCTTCCCTGAATCATCTGCCCAGAAACTCATGCCCTGAATCACATGCCCTGAAATTCCTGCCCTGACTCTCATGACCTGAAACTCATGCCCTGAATCTCATGCCCTGAAACTCCTGCCCTCAAACACATACACTGAAACTCATGCCCTGAATCACATGCCCTAAAACTCCTGCCCTGAATCATCTGTCCAGAAACTCATTATCTGAATCTCATGCCCTGAAACTCCTGCACTGAAACTCATGCCATGAATCTCATATCCTGAAACTCACGCCCTGAATTACATGCCCTTAAACTCCTGCCCTGAAACTCATGCCCTGAAACTCATGCACTGAATCTCATGCGCTAAATCTCATGACCTTAAACTCATGCCCTGAATCTCATGCTCTGAAACTCCTGCCCTGAAACTCATGCATTGAAAGGCATGCCCTGAAACTCTTGCACTGAAACTCTTGCAATGAAACATCTGCCCTGAATCTCCTGCCCTGAATCTCCTGCCCTGAAACTCCTGCACTGAAATACGTGCCCTAAAACACCTGCCTTGAAAGTCAAGCACAGAATCTCATGCCCTGAATCTCCTGCCTTGAAACTCATGCCCTGAATCTAATGCCCTCAAGTCTTGCACTGAAACACGTGCCCTAAAACACATGCCCTGAATCTCATGCCCTGAAATTCCTGCCCTGAAACTCATGCTCTGAATCTCATGCCGTGAAACTCATGCACTGAAACTCCTGCAGTGAAACTGATGCCCTGAATCTCATGCACTGACACTCATGCCCTGAACCTTATGCCCTGAAACTCAAGCCCTGAATCTCATACACTGAAACTCATGCCCTAAATCACATACCCTGAAACTCCTACCCTGAATCTCATGCCCTGAAACTCTTGCCCAGAATCTCATGCCTTGAAACTCCTGCCCTCAAACTCATGCACTGAAACTCATGCACTGAAACTCATGCCCTGAATCTCATGCCTTGAAACTCCTGCCCTCAAACTCATGCATTGAAACTCATGCACTGAAACTCATGCCCTGAATCTCATGCCTTGAAACTCCTGTCCTGAATCTCATGCCCTGAAACTCATGCCCTGAATCCCATGCCCTGAAACTCAAGTCCTGATTCTCCTGCCCTGAAACTCATGCCCTGAATCTCATGCCTTGAAACTCCTGCCCTGAAACTCATGCCCTGAAACTCATGCCCTGAATCTCATGCCCTGAAACTCAAGCCCTTATTCTCCTGCCCTGAAACTCATGCCCTCAATCTCATACCCTGAAACTTCTGCCCTGAAACTCATGCACTGAATCTCATGCGCTAAATCTCATGACCTTAAACTCAAGCCGTGAATCTCCTGCCCTGAAACTCATGCCCTGAATGTCATGCCCTGAAATTCCTGCCCTGAATCTCATGCCCTGAATCAAATGCCCTGAAACTCTTGCACTGAAACACCTACCCTAAAACTCATGCCCTGAATCTCATGCCCGGAATCTCATGCCGTGAAACTCATGCACTGAAACTTCTGCCCTGAAACTGATGCCCTGAATCTCATGCACTGAAACTCATGCCCTGAACCTCATGCCCTGAAATTCAAGCCCTGAATCTCATGGACTGAAACTCATGCCCTAAATCTCATACCCTGAAACTCCTGCTCTGAAACTCCTGCACTGAAATACGTGCCCTAAAACACCTGCCTTGAAGGTCAAGCACAGAATCTCATGCCCTGAATCTCCTGCCCTCAAGTTTTGCACTGAAACACCTGCCCTAAAACACATGCCCTGATTCTCATGCCCTGAAATTCCTGCCCAGAAACTCATGCCCTGAATCTCATGCCCTAAAACTCTTGCACTGAAACTCCTGCCGTGAAACTGATGCCCTGAATCTCATGCACTGACACTCTTGCCCTGAACCTCATGCCCTGAAACTCAAGCCCTGAATCTCATGCACTGAAACTCATGCCCTGAAACTCATGCACTGAAACTCATGCCCTGAATCACATGCCCTAAAACTCCTGCCCTGAATCATCTGCACAGAAACTCATTATCTGTATCACATGCCCTGAAATTCCTGCCCTGAATCTCATGCCCTGAAACTCATGCCCAGAATCTCATGCCTTGAAACTCCTGCCCTCAAACTCATGCACTGAAACTCATGCCCTGAATCTCATGCCTTGAAACTCCTGTCCTGAATCTCATGCCCTGAAACTCATGCCCTGAATCCCATGCCCTGAAACTCAAGCCCTGATTCTCCTGCCCTGAAACTCATGCCATGAATCTCATGCCTTGAAACTCCTGCCCTCAAACTCATGCACTGAAACTCACGCCCTGAATTACATGCCCTGAAACTCCTGCCCTGAAACTCATGCCCTGAAACTCATGCCCTGAATCTCATGCCCTGAAACTCAAGCCCTTATTCTCCAGCCCTGAAACTCATGCCCTCAATCTCATGCCCTGAAACTTCTGCCCTGAAACTCATGCACTGAATCTCATGCGCTAAATCAAATGACCTTAATCTCAAGCCGTGAATCTCCTGCCCTGAAACTCATGCCCTGAATGTCATGCCCTGAAATTCCTCCCCTGAAACTCATGCCCTGAATCTCATGCCCTGAAACTCTTGCACTGAAACACCTACCCTAAAACTCATGCCCGGAATCTCATGCCGTGAAACTCATGCACTAAAACTTCTGCCCTGAAACTGATGCCCTGAATCACATGCACTGAAACTCATGCCCTGAACATCATGCCCTGAAATTCAAGCCCTGAATCTCATGGACTGAAACTCATGCCCTAAATCTCATACCCTGAAACTCCTGCCCTGAAACTCATGCACTGAAACTCATGTCCTGAATCACATGCCCTAAAACTCCTGCGCTGAATCATCTGCCCAGAAACTCATTATCTGAATCACATGCCCTGAAATTCCTGCCCTGAATCTCATGCCCTGAAACTCATGCCATGAATCTCATGCCTTGAAATTCCTGTCCTCAATCTCATGCCCTGAAACTCATGCCCTGAATCTCATGCCCTGAAACCCCAGCACTGAAACTCATGCCATGATTCTCATATCCTGAAACTCACGCCCTGAATTACATGGCCTGAAACTCCTGCCCTGAAACTCATGCCCTGAATATCATGCCCTGAAACTCATGCCCTAAATCTCATACCCTGAAACATCTGCCCTGAAACTCATGCACTGAAACTCATGCCCTGAATCACATGCCCTCAAACTCCTTCCCTGAATCATCTGCCCAGAAACTCATGCCCTGAATCACATGCCCTGAAATTCCTACCCTGAATCTCATGACCTGAAACTCATGCCCTGAATCTCATGCCCTGAAACTCCTGCCCTCAAACACATACACTGAAACTCATGCACTGAAACTCATGCCCTGAATCTCATGCCTTGAAAATCCTGTCCTGAATCTCATGCCCTGAAACTCCTGCACTGGAACTCATGCCATGAATCTCATATCCTGAAACTCACGCCCTGAATTACATGCCCTGAAACTCCTGCCCTGAAACTCATGCCCTGAAACTCATGCACTGAATCTCATGCGCTAAATCTCATGACCTTAAACTCAAGCCGTGAATCTCCTTCCCTGAAACTCATGCCCTGAATCTCATGCTCTGAAACTCCTGCCCTGAAACTCATGCACTGAAAGACATGCCCTGAAACTCTTGCACTGAAACTCTTGCAATGAAACACCTGCCCTGAATCTCAAGCCCTGAAACCACAGACTTGAAACCCATGCCCTGAAACTCATGCCCTGAATCTCATGCCGTGAAACTCCTGCACTGAAACTCATGCTCTGAATCTCCTGCCCTGAAACTCCTGCACTGAAATACGTGCCCTAAAACACCTGCCTTGAAAGTCAAGCACAGAATCTCATGCCCTGAATCTCCTGCCTTGAAACTCATGCCCTGAATCTCATGCCCTCAAGTCTTGCACTGAAACACGTGCCCTAAAACACATGCCCTGAATCTCATGCCCTGAAATTCCTGCCCTGAAACTCATGCCCTGAATCTCATGCCCTGAAACTCTTGCACTGAAACACCTACCCTAAAACTCATGCCCTGAACCTCATGCTCTGAATCTCATGCCGTGAAACTCATGCACTGAAACTCCTGCCGTGAAACTGATGCCCTGAATCTCATGCACTGACACTCATGCCCTGAACCTTATGCCCTGAAACTCAAGCCCTGAATCTCATGCACTGAAACTCATGCCCTAAATCTCATACCCTGAAACTCCTGCCCTTAAACTCATGCACTGAAATTCATGCCTGAATCACATGCCCTAAAACTCCTGCCCTGAATCATCTGCACAGAAACTCATTATCTGTATCACATGCCCTGAAATTCCTGCCCTGAATCTCATGCCCTGAAACTCATGCCCAGAATCTCATGCCTTGAAACTCCTACCCTCAAACTCATGCACTGAAACTCATGCACTGAATCTCATGCCCTGAATCTCATGCCTTGAAACTCCTGTCCTGAATCTCGTGCCCTGAAACTCATGCCCTGAATCCCATGCCCTGAAACTCAAGCCCTGATTCTCCTGCCCTGAAACTCATGCCCTGAATCTCATGCCTTGAAACTCCTGCCCTCAAACTCATGCACTGAATCTCATGCGCTAAATCTCATGACCTTAAACTCAAGCCGTGAATCTCCTGCCCTGAAATTCATGCCCTGAATCTCATGCCCTGAAATTCCTGCCCTGAAACTCATGCCCTGAATCTCATGCACTGAAACTCTTGCACTGAAACACCTACCCTAAACCTCATGCCCTGAATCTCATGCCCGGAATCTCATGCGTGAAACTCATGCACTGAAACTTCTGCCCTGAAACTGATGCCCTGAATCTCATGCACTGAAACTCATGCCCTGAACCTCATGCCCTGAAATTCAAGCCCTGAATCTCATGCACTGAAGCTCATGCCCTAAATCTCATACCCTTCCTGCACTGAAACTCATGCCCTGAATCACATGCCCTAAAACTCCTGCGCTGAATCATCTGCCCAGAAACTCATTATCTGAATCACATGCCCTGAAATTCCTGCCCTGAATCTCATGCCCTGAAACTCATGCCCTGAATCTCATGCCTTGAAATTCCTGTCCTGAATCTCATGCTCTGAAACTCATGCCCTGAATCTCATGCCCTGAAACTCCTGCACTGAAACTCATGCCATGATTCTTATATCCTGAAACTCACGCCCTGAATTACATGGCCTGAAACACCTGCCCTGAAACTCATGACCTGAATCTCATGCGCTAAATCTCAGGACCTTAAACTCAAGCCGTGAATCTCCTGCCCTGAAATTCATGCCCTGAATCTCATGCCCTGAAATTCCTGCCCTGAAACTCATGCCCTGAATCTCATGCACTGAAACTCTTGCACTGAAACACCTACACTAAACCTCATGCCCTGAATCTCATGCCCGGAATCTCATGCGTGAAACTCATGCACTGAAACTTCTGCCCTGAAACTGATGCCCTGAATCTCATGCACTGAAACTCATGCCCTGAACCTCATGCCCTGAAATTCAAGCCCTGAATCTCATGCCCTGAAACCCCTGCACTGAAACTCATGCCATGATTCTCATATCCTGAAACTCACGCCCTGAATTACATGGCCTGAAACTCCTGCCCTGAAACTCATGCCCTGAATATCATGCCCTGAAACTCATGCCCTAAATCTCATACCCTGAAACATCTGCCCTGAAACTCATGCACTGAAACTCATGCCCTGAATCACATGCCCTCAAACTCCTTCCCTGAATCATCTGCCCAGAAACTCATGCCCTGAATCACATGCCCTGAAATTCCTGCCCTGACTCTCATGACCTGAAACTCATGCCCTGAATCTCATGCCCTGAAACTCCTGCCCTCAAACACATACACTGAAACTCATGCCCTGAATCACATGCCCTAAAACTCCTGCCCTGAATCATCTGTCCAGAAACTCATTATCTGAATCTCATGCCCTGAAACTCCTGCACTGAAACTCATGCCATGAATCTCATATCCTGAAACTCACGCCCTGAATTACATGCCCTGAAACTCCTGCCCTGAAACTCATGCCCTGAAACTCATGCACTGAATCTCATGCGCTAAATCTCATGACCTTAAACTCATGCTCTGAATCTCATGCAATGAAACTCCTGCCCTGAAACTCATGCACTGAAAGACATGCCCTGAAAGTGTTGCACTGAAACTCTTGCAATGAAACACCTGCCCTGAATCTCCTGCCCTGAATCTCCTGCCCTGAAACTGCTGCCCTGAATCTCAAGCCCTGAAACCACAGACCTGAAACCCATGCCCTGAAACTCATGCCCTGACTCTCATGCCGTGAAACTCCTGCCTCTCAAACTCATGCACTGAAACTCATGCTCTGAATCTCCTGCCCTGAAACTCCTGCACTGAAATACGTGCCCTAAAACACCTGGATTGAAAGTCAAGCACAGAATCTCATGCCCTGAATCTCCTGCCTTGAATCTCATGCCCTGAATCTCATGCCCTGAAATTCCTGCCCTGAAACTCATGCCCTGAATCTCATGCCCTGAAACTCTTGCACTGAAACACCTACCCTAAAACTCATGCCCTGAACCTCATGCTCTGAATCTCATGCCGTGAAATTCATGCACTGAAACTCCTGCCGTGAAACTGATGCCCTGAATCTCATGCACTGACACTCATGCCCTGAACCTTATGCCCTGAAACTCAAGCCCTGAATCTCATGCACTGAAACTCATGCCCTAAATCTCATACCCTGAAACTCCTGCCCTGAAACTCATGCACTGAAATTCATGCCTGAATCACATGCCCTAAAACTCCTGCCCTGAATCATCTGCACAGAAACTCATTATCTGTATCACATGCCCTGAAATTCCTGCCCTGAATCTCATGCCCTGAAACTCATGCCCAGAATCTCATGCCTTGAAACTCCTGCCCTCAAACTCATGCACTGAAACTCATGCACTGAAACTCATGCCCTGAATCTCATGCCTTGAAACTCCTGTCCTGAATCTCGTGCCCTGAAACTCATGCCCTGAATCCCATGCCCTGAAACTCAAACCCTGATTCTCCTGCCCTGAAACTCATGCCCTGAATCTCATGCCTTGAAACTCCTGCCCTCAAACTCATGCACTGAAACTCACGCCCTGAATTACATGCCCTGAAACTCCTGCCCTGAAACTCATGCCCTGAAACTCATGCCCTGAATCTCATGCCCTGAAACTCAAGCCCTTATTTTCCTGTCCTGAAACTCATGCCCTCAATCTCATGCCCTGAAACTTCTGCCCTGAAACTCATGCACTGAATCTCATGCGCTAAGTCTCATGACCTGAAACTCAAGCCGTGAATCTCCTGCCCTGAAATTCATGCCCTGATTCTCATGCCCTGAAATTCCTGCCCTGAAACTCATGCCCTGAATCTCATGCACTGAAACTCTTGCACTGCAACACCTACCCTAAACCTCATGCCCTGAATCTCATGCCCGGAATCTCATGCACTGAAACTTCTGCCCTGAAACTGATGCCCTCAATCTCATGCACTGAAACTCATGCCCTGAACCTCATGCCCTGAAATTCAAGCCCTGAATCTCATGCACTGAAACTCATGCCCTAAATCTCATACCCTGAAACTCCTGCACTGAAACTCATGCCCTGAATCACATGCCCTAAAACTCCTGCGCTGAATCATCTGCCCAGAAACTCATTATCTGAATCACATGCCCTGAAATTCCTGCCCTGAATCTCATGCCCTGAAACTCATGCCCTGAATCTCATGCCTTGAAACTCCTGCCCTCAAACTCATGCACTGAAACTCAGGCCCTGAATTACATGCCCTGAAACTCATGCCCTGAATCTCATGCCCTGAAACTCAAGCCCTTATTTTCCTGTCCTGAAACTCATGCCCTCAATCTCATGCCCTGAAACTTCTGCCCTGAAACTCATGCACTGAATCTCATGCGCTAAATCTCATGACCTTAAACTCAAGCCGTGAATCTCCTGCCCTGAAATTCATGCCCTAAATCTCATGCCCTGAAATTCCTGCCCTGAAACTCATGCCCTGAATCTCATGCACTGAAACTCTTGCACTGAAACACCTACCCTAAACCTCATGCCCTGAATCTCATGCCCGGAATCTCATGCGTGAAACTCATGCACTGAAACTTCTGCCCTGAAACTGATGCCCTGAATCTCATGCACTGAAACTCATGCCCTAAATCTCATACCCTTCCTGCACTGAAACTCATGCCCTGAATCACATGCCCTAAAACTCCTGCGCTGAATCATCTGCCCAGAAACTGATTATCTGAATCACATGCCCTGAAATTCCTGCCCTGAATCTCATGCCCTGAAACTCATGCCCTGAATCTCATGCCTTGAAATTCCTGTCCTGAATCTCATGCCCTGAAACTCATGCCCTGAATCTCATGCCCTGAAACTCCTGCACTGAAACTCATGCCATGATTCTCATATCCTGAAACTCACGCCCTGAATTACATGGCCTGAAACTCCTGCCCTGAAACTCATGCCCTGAATCTCATGCCCTGAAACTCCTGCACTGAAACTCATGCCATGATTCTCATATCCTGAAACTCACGCCCTGAATTACATGGCCTGAAACTCATGCCCTAAATCTCATACCCTGAAACATCTGCCCTGAAACTCATGCACTGAAACTCATGCCCTGAATCACATGCCCTCAAACTCCTGCCCTGAATCATCTGCCCAGAAACTCATGCCCTGAATCACATGCCCTGAAATTCCTGCCCTGAATCTCATGCCCTGAAACTCATGCACTGAATCTCATGCGCTAAATCTCATGACCTTAAACTCATGCTCTGAATCTCATGCACTGAAACTCCTGCCCTGAAACTCATGCACTGAAAGACATGCCCTGAAAGTCTTGCACTGAAACTCTTGCAATGAAACACCTGCCCTGAATCTCCTGCCCTGAATCTCCTGCTCTGAAACTGCTGCCCTGAATCTCAAGCCCTGAAACCACAGACCTGAAACCCATGCCCTGAAACTCATGCCCTGAATCTCATGCCGGGAAACTCCTGCCTCTCAAACTCATGCACTGAAACTCATGCTCTGAATCTCCTGCCCTGAAACTCCTGCACTAAAATACGTGCCCTAAAACACCTGCCTTGAAAGTCAAGCACAGAATCTCATGCCCTGAATCTCCTGCCTTGAAACTCATGCCCTGAATCTCATGCCCTCAAGTCTTGCACTGAAACACGTGCCCTAAAACACATGCCCTGAATCTCATGCCCTGAAATTCCTGCCCTGAAACTCATGCCCTGAATCTCATGCCCTGAAACTCTTGCACTGAAACACCTACCCTAAAACTCATGCCCTGAACCTCATGCTCTGAATCTCATGCCGTGAAACTCATGCACTGAAACTCCTGCCGTGAAACTGATGCCCTGAATCTCATGCACTGACACTCATGCCCTGAACCTTATGCCCTGAAACTCAAGCCCTGAATCTCATGCACTGAAACTCATGCCCTAAATCTCATACCCTGAAACTCCTGCCCTGAAACTCATGCACTGAAATTCATGCCTGAATCACATGCCCTAAAACTCCTGCCCTGAATCATCTGCACAGAAACTCATTATCTGTATCACATGCCCTGAAATTCCTGCCCTGAATCTCATGCCCTGAAACTCATGCCCAGAATCTCATGCCTTGAAACTCCTGCCCTCAAACTCATGCACTGAAACTCATGCACTGAAACTCATGCCCTGAATCTCATGCCTTGAAACTCCTGTCCTGAATCTCGTGCCCTGAAACTCATGCCCTGAATCCCATGCCCTGAAACTCAAGCCCTGATTCTCCTGCCCTGAAACTCATGCCCTGAATCTCATGCCTTGAAACTCCTGCCCTCAAACTCATGCACTGAAACTCACGCCCTGAATTACATGCCCTGAAACTCCTGCCCTGAAACTCATGCCCTGAAACTCATGCCCTGAATCTCATGCCCTGAAACTCAAGCCCTTATTTTCCTGTCCTGAAACTCATGCCCTCAATCTCATGCCCTGAAACTTCTGCCCTGAAACTCATGCACTGAATCTCATGCGCTAAGTCTCATGACCTTAAACTCAAGCCGTGAATCTCCTGCCCTGAAATTCATGCCCTGAAACTCATGCCCTGAATCTCATGCACTGAAACTCTTGCACTGAAACACCTACCCTAAACCTCATGCCCTGAATCTCATGCCCGGAATCTCATGCACTGAAACTTTTGCCCTGAAACTGATGCCCTCAATCTCATGCACTGAAACTCATGCCCTGAACCTCATGCCCTGAAATTCAAGCCCTGAATCTCATGCACTGAAACACATGCCCTAAATCTCATACCCTGAAACTCCTGCACTGAAACTCATGCCCTGAATCACATGCCCTAAAACTCCTGCGCTGAATCATCTGCCCAGAAACTCATTATCTGAATCACATGCCCTGAAATTCCTGCCCTGAATCTCATGCCCTGAAACTCATGCCCTGAATCTCATGCCTTGAAACTCCTGCCCTCAAACTCATGCACTGAAACTCAGGCCCTGAATTACATGCCCTGAAACTCATGCCCTGAAACTCATGCCCTGAATCTCATGCCCTGAAACTCAAGCCCTTATTTTCCTGTCCTGAAACTCATGCCCTCAATCTCATGCCCTGAAACTTCTGCCCTGAAACTCATGCACTGAATCTCATGCGCTAAATCTCATGACCTTAAACTCAAGCCGTGAATCTCCTGCCCTGAAATTCATGCCCTGAATCTCATGCCCTGAAATTCCTGCCCTGAAACTCATGCCCTGAATCTCATGCCCGGAATCTCATGCGTGAAACTCATGCACTGAAACTTCTGCCCTGAAACTGATGCCCTGAATTTCATGCACTGAAACTCATGCCCTGAACCTCATGCCCTGAAATTCAAGCCCTGAATCTCATGCACTGAAACTCATGCCCTAAATCTCATACCCTTCCTGCACTGAAACTCATGCCCTGAATCACATGCCCTAAAACTCCTGCGCTGAATCATCTGCCCAGAAACTGATTATCTGAATCACATGCCCTGAAATTCCTGCCCTGAATCTCATGCCCTGAAACTCATGCCCTGAATCTCATGCCTTGAAATTCCTGTCCTGAATCTCATGCCCTGAAACTCATGCCCTGAATCTCATGCCCTGAAACTCCTGCACTGAAACTCATGCCATGATTCTCATATCCTGAAACTCACGCCCTGAATTATATGGCCTGAAACTCCTGCCCTGAAACTCATGACCTGAATATCATGCCCTGAAACTCATGCCCTAAATCTCATACCCTGAAACATCTGCCCTGAAACTCATGCACTGAAACTCATGCCCTGAATCACATGCCCTCAAACTCCTGCCCTGAATCATCTGCCCAGAAACTCATGCCCTGAATCACATGCCCTGAAATTCCTGCCCTGATTCTCATGACCTGAAACTCATGCCCTGAATCTCATGCCCTGAAACTCCTGCCCTCAAACACATACACTGAAACTCATGCACTGAAACTCATGCCCTGAATCTCATGCCTTGAAATTCCTGTCCTGAATCTCATGCCCTGAAACTCATGCCCTGAATCTCATGCCCTGAAACTCCTGCACTGAAACTCATGCCATGATTCTCATATCCTGAAACTCACGCCCTGAATTAAATGGCCTGAAACTCCTGCCCTGAAACTCATGCGCTGAATCTCATGCCCTGAAACTCATGTCCTGAATCTCATACCCTGAAATTCCTGCTCTGAAACTCATGCACTGAAACTCATGCCCTGAATCACATGCCCTAAAACTCCTGCCCTGAATCATCTGTCCAGAAACTCATTATCTGAATCTCATGCCCTGAAATTCCTGCCCTGAATCTCATGCCCTGAAACTCATGCCCTGAATCTCAAGCCGTGAAACTCCTGCCCTCAAACTCATGCACTGAAACTCATGCTCTGAATCTCCTGCACTGAAACACGTGCCCTAAAACACCTGCTTGAAACTCAGGCCCCGAATCTCATGCCTTGTATCTCCTGCCCTGAATCTCCTGCCTTGAAACTCATGCCCTGAATCTCATGCCCTCAAACTCTTGCACTGAAACACCTGCCCTAAAACACATGCCCTGAATGCCATGCCCTGAAATTCCTGCCCTGAAACTCATGCCCTGAATATCATGCCCTGAAACTCTTGCACTGAAACACCTACCCTAAAACTCATGCCCTGAATTTCATGCCCTGAAATTCCTGCCCTGAAACTCATGCCCTGAATCTCATGCCCAGAAACTCCTGCACTGAAACTCCTGCCATGAAACTCTTGCCCTGAATCTCATGCCCTGAAACTCCTGCCATGAAACTCCTGCCCTGAAATTGCTGCCATGAGTCTCAAGCCCTGAAACCACAGACCTGAAACTCATGCCCTGAAACTCTCGTCCTGAATCTCATGCCCTGAATCCCCTGCCCTCAAACTCATGCACTGACACTCATGCCCTGAATCTCCTGTCCTGAAACTCATGCCCTGAATCTCATGCCCTGAATTTCATGCACTGAAACTCATCCCCTGAATGTTATGCTCTGAAACTCAAGCCCTGATTCTTCTGGCCCGAAACTCATGCCCTGAACCTCATAGCCTTAAACTCCTGCCCTGAATCACCTGCCCATAAACTCATGCCCTGAATCTCATGCCTTGAAACTCATGCACTGAAACTCATGCCCTGAATCTCATGCCTTGAAACTCCTGTCCTGAATCTCGTGCCCTGAAACTCATGCCCTGAATCCCATGCCCTGAAACTCAAGCCCTGATTCTCCTGCCCTGAAACTCATGCCCTGAATCTCATGCCTTGAAACTCCTGCCCTCAAACTCATGCACTGAAACTCACGCCCTGAATTACATGCCCTGAAACTCCTGCCCTGAAACTCATGCCCTGAAACTCATGCCCTGAATCTCATGCCCTGAAACTCAAGCCCTTATTTTCCTGTCCTGAAACTCATGCCCTCAATCTCATGCCCTGAAACTTCTGCCCTGAAACTCATGCACTGAATCTCATGCGCTAAATCTCATGACCTTAAACTCAAGCCGTGAATCTCCTGCCCTGAAATTCATGCCCTGAATGTCTTGCCCTGAAATTCCTGCCCTGAAACTCATGCCCTGAATCTCATGCACTGAAACTCTTGCACTGAAACACCTACCCTAAACCACATGCCCTGAATCTCATGCCCGGAATCTCATGCGTGAAACTCATGCACTGAAACTTCTGCCCTGAAACTGATGCCCTGAATCTCATGCACTGAAACTCATGCCCTGAACCTCATGCCCTGAAATTCAAGCCCTGAATCTCATGCACTGAAACTCATGCCCTAAATCTCATACCCTGAAACTACTGCACTGAAACTCATGCCCTTAATCACATGCCCTAAAACTCCTGCGCTGAATCATCTGCCCCGAAACTCATTATCTGAATCACATGCCCTGAAATTCCTGCCCTGAATCTCATGCCCTGAAACTCATGCCCTGAATCTCATGCCTTGAAATTCCAGTCCTGAATCTCATGCCCTGAAACTCATGCCCTGAATCTCATGCCCTGAAACTCCTGCACTGAAACTCATGCCATGATTCTCATATCCTGAAACTCACGCCCTGAATTACATGGCCTGAAACTCCTGCCCTGAAACTCATGCCCTGAATATCATGCCCTGAAACTCATGCCCTAAATCTCATACCCTGAAACATCTGCCCTGAAACTCATGCACTGAAACTCATGCCCTGAATCACATGCCCTCAAACTCCTGCCCTGAATCATCTGCCCAGAAACTCATGCCCTGAATCACATGCCCTGAAATTCCTGCCCTGATTCTCATGACCTGAAACTCATGCCCTGAATCTCATGCCCTGAAACTCCTGCCCTCAAACACATACACTGATACTCATGCACTGAAACTCATGCCCTGAATCTCATGCCTTGAAACCCCTGTCCTGAATCTCATGCCCTGAAACTCATGTCCTGAATCTCATACCCTGAAATTCCTGCCCTGAAACTCATGCACTGAAACTCATGCCCTGAATCACATGCCCTAAAACTCCTGCCCTGAATCATCTGTCCAGAAACTCATTATCTGAATCTCATGCCCTGGAATTCCTGCCCTGAATCTCATGCCCTGAAACTCATGCCCTGAATCACCTGCCCTGAAACTCATGCCCAGAATCTCATGCCTTGAAACTCCTACCCTGAATCTCATGCCCTGAAACTCATGCCCTGAAACTTCTGCCCTGAAACTCATTCATTGAATCTCATCGCCTGAAACTCATGTCCTGAATCTCATGCCCTGAAACTCCTGCCCTCAAACTCATGCACTGAAACTCATGCCCGGAATCTCATGCCTTCAAACTCCTGTCCTGAATCTCATGCCCTGAAACTCATGCCCTGAATCTCATGCTCTGAAACTACTGCACTGAAACTCATGTCCTGAACCTCATGCCCTGAAACTGCTGTCCTGAATATCATGCCATGAATCTCATATCCTCAAACTCATGCCCTGAAACTCCTTCACTGAAAATCATGCCCTGAATCTCATGCCCTGAAACTTTTGCCCTGAAACTCATGTCCTGAATCACATGCCTAAAACTCCTGCGCTGAATCATCTGCCCAGAAACTCATTATCTGAATCACATGCCCTGAAATTCCTGCCCTGAATCTCATGCCCTGAAACTCATGCCATGAATCTCATGCCTTGAAATTCCTGTCCTCAATCTCATGCCCTGAAACTCATGCCCTGAATCTCATGCCCTGAAACCCCAGCACTGAAACTCATGCCATGATTCTCATATCCTGAAACTCACGCCCTGAATTACATGGCCTGAAACTCCTGCCCTGAAACTCATGCCCTGAATATCATGCCCTGAAACTCATGCCCTAAATCTCATACCCTGAAACATCTGCCCTGAAAACTCATGCACTGAAACTCATGCCCTGAATCACATGCCCTCAAACTCCTTCCCTGAATCATCTGCCCAGAAACTCATGCCCTGAATCACATGCCCTGAAATTCCTACCCTGAATCTCATGACCTGAAACTCATGCCCTGAATCTCATGCCCTGAAACTCCTGCCCTCAAACACATACACTGAAACTCATGCACTGAAACTCATGCCCTGAATCTCATGCCTTGAAAATCCTGTCCTGAATCTCATGCCCTGAAACTCCTGCACTGGAACTCATGCCATGAATCTCATATCCTGAAACTCACGCCCTGAATTACATGCCCTGAAACTCCTGCCCTGAAACTCATGCCCTGAAACTCATGCACTGAATCTCATGCGCTAAATCTCATGACCTTAAACTCAAGCCGTGAATCTCCTTCCCTGAAACTCATGCCCTGAATCTCATGCTCTGAAACTCCTGCCCTGAAACTCATGCACTGAAAGACATGCCCTGAAACTCTTGCACTGAAACTCTTGCAATGAAACACCTGCCCTGAATCTCAAGCCCTGAAACCACAGACTTGAAACCCATGCCCTGAAACTCATGCCCTGAATCTCATGCCGTGAAACTCCTGCCTCTCAAACTCATGCACTGAAACTCATGCTCTGAATCTCCTGCCCTGAAACTCCTGCACTGAAATACGTGCCCTAAAACACCTGCCTTGAAAGTCAAGCACAGAATCTCATGCCCTGAATCTCCTGCCTTGAAACTCATGCCCTGAATCTCATGCCCTCAAGTCTTGCACTGAAACACGTGCCCTAAAACACATGCCCTGAATCTCATGCCCTGAAATTCCTGCCCTGAAACTCATGCCCTGAATCTCATGCCCTGAAACTCTTGCACTGAAACACCTACCCTAAAACTCATGCCCTGAACCTCATGCTCTGAATCTCATGCCGTGAAACTCATGCACTGAAACTCCTGCCGTGAAACTGATGCCCTGAATCTCATGCACTGACACTCATGCCCTGAACCTTATGCCCTGAAACTCAAGCCCTGAATCTCATGCACTGAAACTCATGCCCTAAATCTCATACCCTGAAACTCCTGCCCTTAAACTCATGCACTGAAATTCATGCCTGAATCACATGCCCTAAAACTCCTGCCCTGAATCATCTGCACAGAAACTCATTATCTGTATCACATGCCCTGAAATTCCTGCCCTGAATCTCATGCCCTGAAACTCATGCCCAGAATCTCATGCCTTGAAACTCCTACCCTCAAACTCATGCACTGAAACTCATGCACTGAATCTCATGCCCTGAATCTCATGCCTTGAAACTCCTGTCCTGAATCTCGTGCCCTGAAACTCATGCCCTGAATCCCATGCCCTGAAACTCAAGCCCTGATTCTCCTGCCCTGAAACTCATGCCCTGAATCTCATGCCTTGAAACTCCTGCCCTCAAACTCATGCACTGAATCTCATGCGCTAAATCTCATGACCTTAAACTCAAGCCGTGAATCTCCTGCCCTGAAATTCATGCCCTGAATCTCATGCCCTGAAATTCCTGCCCTGAAACTCATGCCCTGAATCTCATGCACTGAAACTCTTGCACTGAAACACCTACCCTAAACCTCATGCCCTGAATCTCATGCCCGGAATCTCATGCGTGAAACTCATGCACTGAAACTTCTGCCCTGAAACTGATGCCCTGAATCTCATGCACTGAAACTCATGCCCTGAACCTCATGCCCTGAAATTCAAGCCCTGAATCTCATGCACTGAAGCTCATGCCCTAAATCTCATACCCTTCCTGCACTGAAACTCATGCCCTGAATCACATGCCCTAAAACTCCTGCGCTGAATCATCTGCCCAGAAACTCATTATCTGAATCACATGCCCTGAAATTCCTGCCCTGAATCTCATGCCCTGAAACTCATGCCCTGAATCTCATGCCTTGAAATTCCTGTCCTGAATCTCATGCTCTGAAACTCATGCCCTGAATCTCATGCCCTGAAACTCCTGCACTGAAACTCATGCCATGATTCTTATATCCTGAAACTCACGCCCTGAATTACATGGCCTGAAACACCTGCCCTGAAACTCATGACCTGAATCTCATGCGCTAAATCTCAGGACCTTAAACTCAAGCCGTGAATCTCCTGCCCTGAAATTCATGCCCTGAATCTCATGCCCTGAAATTCCTGCCCTGAAACTCATGCCCTGAATCTCATGCACTGAAACTCTTGCACTGAAACACCTACACTAAACCTCATGCCCTGAATCTCATGCCCGGAATCTCATGCGTGAAACTCATGCACTGAAACTTCTGCCCTGAAACTGATGCCCTGAATCTCATGCACTGAAACTCATGCCCTGAACCTCATGCCCTGAAATTCAAGCCCTGAATCTCATGCCCTGAAACCCCTGCACTGAAACTCATGCCATGATTCTCATATCCTGAAACTCACGCCCTGAATTACATGGCCTGAAACTCCTGCCCTGAAACTCATGCCCTGAATATCATGCCCTGAAACTCATGCCCTAAATCTCATACCCTGAAACATCTGCCCTGAAACTCATGCACTGAAACTCATGCCCTGAATCACATGCCCTCAAACTCCTTCCCTGAATCATCTGCCCAGAAACTCATGCCCTGAATCACATGCCCTGAAATTCCTGCCCTGACTCTCATGACCTGAAACTCATGCCCTGAATCTCATGCCCTGAAACTCCTGCCCTCAAACACATACACTGAAACTCATGCCCTGAATCACATGCCCTAAAACTCCTGCCCTGAATCATCTGTCCAGAAACTCATTATCTGAATCTCATGCCCTGAAACTCCTGCACTGAAACTCATGCCATGAATCTCATATCCTGAAACTCACGCCCTGAATTACATGCCCTGAAACTCCTGCCCTGAAACTCATGCCCTGAAACTCATGCACTGAATCTCATGCGCTAAATCTCATGACCTTAAACTCATGCTCTGAATCTCATGCAATGAAACTCCTGCCCTGAAACTCATGCACTGAAAGACATGCCCTGAAAGTGTTGCACTGAAACTCTTGCAATGAAACACCTGCCCTGAATCTCCTGCCCTGAATCTCCTGCCCTGAAACTGCTGCCCTGAATCTCAAGCCCTGAAACCACAGACCTGAAACCCATGCCCTGAAACTCATGCCCTGACTCTCATGCCGTGAAACTCCTGCCTCTCAAACTCATGCACTGAAACTCATGCTCTGAATCTCCTGCCCTGAAACTCCTGCACTGAAATACGTGCCCTAAAACACCTGGATTGAAAGTCAAGCACAGAATCTCATGCCCTGAATCTCCTGCCTTGAATCTCATGCCCTGAATCTCATGCCCTGAAATTCCTGCCCTGAAACTCATGCCCTGAATCTCATGCCCTGAAACTCTTGCACTGAAACACCTACCCTAAAACTCATGCCCTGAACCTCATGCTCTGAATCTCATGCCGTGAAATTCATGCACTGAAACTCCTGCCGTGAAACTGATGCCCTGAATCTCATGCACTGACACTCATGCCCTGAACCTTATGCCCTGAAACTCAAGCCCTGAATCTCATGCACTGAAACTCATGCCCTAAATCTCATACCCTGAAACTCCTGCCCTGAAACTCATGCACTGAAATTCATGCCTGAATCACATGCCCTAAAACTCCTGCCCTGAATCATCTGCACAGAAACTCATTATCTGTATCACATGCCCTGAAATTCCTGCCCTGAATCTCATGCCCTGAAGCTCATGCCCAGAATCTCATGCCTTGAAACTCCTGCCCTCAAACTCATGCACTGAAACTCATGCACTGAAACTCATGCCCTGAATCTCATGCCTTGAAACTCCTGTCCTGAATCTCGTGCCCTGAAACTCATGCCCTGAATCCCATGCCCTGAAACTCAAACCCTGATTCTCCTGCCCTGAAACTCATGCCCTGAATCTCATGCCTTGAAACTCCTGCCCTCAAACTCATGCACTGAAACTCACGCCCTGAATTACATGCCCTGAAACTCCTGCCCTGAAACTCATGCCCTGAATCTCATGCCCTGAAACTCAAGCCCTTATTTTCCTGTCCTGAAACTCATGCCCTCAATCTCATGCCCTGAAACTTCTGCCCTGAAACTCATGCACTGAATCTCATGCGCTAAGTCTCATGACCTGAAACTCAAGCCGTGAATCTCCTGCCCTGAAATTCATGCCCTGATTCTCATGCCCTGAAATTCCTGCCCTGAAACTCATGCCCTGAATCTCATGCACTGAAACTCTTGCACTGCAACACCTACCCTAAACCTCATGCCCTGAATCTCATGCCCGGAATCTCATGCACTGAAACTTCTGCCCTGAAACTGATGCCCTCAATCTCATGCACTGAAACTCATGCCCTGAACCTCATGCCCTGAAATTCAAGCCCTGAATCTCATACACTGAAACTCATGCCCTAAATCTCATACCCTGAAACTCCTGCACTGAAACTCATGCCCTGAATCACATGCCCTAAAACTCCTGCGCTGAATCATCTGCCCAGAAACTCATTATCTGAATCACATGCCCTGAAATTCCTGCCCTGAATCTCATGCCCTGAAACTCATGCCCTGAATCTCATGCCTTGAAACTCCTGCCCTCAAACTCATGCACTGAAACTCAGGCCCTGAATTACATGCCCTGAAACTCATGCCCTGAATCTCATGCCCTGAAACTCAAGCCCTTATTTTCCTGTCCTGAAACTCATGCCCTCAATCTCATGCCCTGAAACTTCTGCCCTGAAACTCATGCACTGAATCTCATGCGCTAAATCTCATGACCTTAAACTCAAGCCGTGAATCTCCTGCCCTGAAATTCATGCCCTAAATCTCATGCCCTGAAATTCCTGCCCTGAAACTCATGCCCTGAATCTCATGCACTGAAACTCTTGCACTGAAACACCTACCCTAAACCTCATGCCCTGAATCTCATGCCCGGAATCTCATGCGTGAAACTCATGCACTGAAACTTCTGCCCTGAAACTGATGCCCTGAATCTCATGCACTGAAACTCATGCCCTAAATCTCATACCCTTCCTGCACTGAAACTCATGCCCTGAATCACATGCCCTAAAACTCCTGCGCTGAATCATCTGCCCAGAAACTGATTATCTGAATCACATGCCCTGAAATTCCTGCCCTGAATCTCATGCCCTGAAACTCATGCCCTGAATCTCATGCCTTGAAATTCCTGTCCTGAATCTCATGCCCTGAAACTCATGCCCTGAATCTCATGCCCTGAAACTCCTGCACTGAAACTCATGCCATGATTCTCATATCCTGAAACTCACGCCCTGAATTACATGGCCTGAAACTCCTGCCCTGAAACTCATGCCCTGAATCTCATGCCCTGAAACTCCTGCACTGAAACTCATGCCATGATTCTCATATCCTGAAACTCACGCCCTGAATTACATGGCCTGAAACTCATGCCCTAAATCTCATACCCTGAAACATCTGCCCTGAAACTCATGCACTGAAACTCATGCCCTGAATCACATGCCCTCAAACTCCTGCCCTGAATCATCTGCCCAGAAACTCATGCCCTGAATCACATGCCCTGAAATTCCTGCCCTGAATCTCATGCCCTGAAACTCATGCACTGAATCTCATGCGCTAAATCTCATGACCTTAAACTCATGCTCTGAATCTCATGCACTGAAACTCCTGCCCTGAAACTCATGCACTGAAAGACATGCCCTGAAAGTCTTGCACTGAAACTCTTGCAATGAAACACCTGCCCTGAATCTCCTGCCCTGAATCTCCTGCTCTGAAACTGCTGCCCTGAATCTCAAGCCCTGAAACCACAGACCTGAAACCCATGCCCTGAAACTCATGCCCTGAATCTCATGCCGGGAAACTCCTGCCTCTCAAACTCATGCACTGAAACTCATGCTCTGAATCTCCTGCCCTGAAACTCCTGCACTGAAATACGTGCCCTAAAACACCTGCCTTGAAAGTCAAGCACAGAATCTCATGCCCTGAATCTCCTGCCTTGAAACTCATGCCCTGAATCTCATGCCCTCAAGTCTTGCACTGAAACACGTGCCCTAAAACACATGCCCTGAATCTCATGCCCTGAAATTCCTGCCCTGAAACTCATGCCCTGAATCTCATGCCCTGAAACTCTTGCACTGAAACACCTACCCTAAAACTCATGCCCTGAACCTCATGCTCTGAATCTCATGCCGTGAAACTCATGCACTGAAACTCCTGCCGTGAAACTGATGCCCTGAATCTCATGCACTGACACTCATGCCCTGAACCTTATGCCCTGAAACTCAAGCCCTGAATCTCATGCACTGAAACTCATGCCCTAAATCTCATACCCTGAAACTCCTGCCCTGAAACTCATGCACTGAAATTCATGCCTGAATCACATGCCCTAAAACTCCTGCCCTGAATCATCTGCACAGAAACTCATTATCTGTATCACATGCCCTGAAATTCCTGCCCTGAATCTCATGCCCTGAAACTCATGCCCAGAATCTCATGCCTTGAAACTCCTGCCCTCAAACTCATGCACTGAAACTCATGCACTGAAACTCATGCCCTGAATCTCATGCCTTGAAACTCCTGTCCTGAATCTCGTGCCCTGAAACTCATGCCCTGAATCCCATGCCCTGAAACTCAAGCCCTGATTCTCCTGCCCTGAAACTCATGCCCTGAATCTCATGCCTTGAAACTCCTGCCCTCAAACTCATGCACTGAAACTCACGCCCTGAATTACATGCCCTGAAACTCCTGCCCTGAAACTCATGCCCTGAAACTCATGCCCTGAATCTCATGCCCTGAAACTCAAGCCCTTATTTTCCTGTCCTGAAACTCATGCCCTCAATCTCATGCCCTGAAACTTCTGCCCTGAAACTCATGCACTGAATCTCATGCGCTAAGTCTCATGACCTTAAACTCAAGCCGTGAATCTCCTGCCCTGAAATTCATGCCCTGAAACTCATGCCCTGAATCTCATGCACTGAAACTCTTGCACTGAAACACCTACCCTAAACCTCATGCCCTGAATCTCATGCCCGGAATCTCATGCACTGAAACTTTTGCCCTGAAACTGATGCCCTCAATCTCATGCACTGAAACTCATGCCCTGAACCTCATGCCCTGAAATTCAAGCCCTGAATCTCATGCACTGAAACACATGCCCTAAATCTCATACCCTGAAACTCCTGCACTGAAACTCATGCCCTGAATCACATGCCCTAAAACTCCTGCGCTGAATCATCTGCCCAGAAACTCATTATCTGAATCACATGCCCTGAAATTCCTGCCCTGAATCTCATGCCCTGAAACTCAAGCCCTGAATCTCATGCCTTGAAACTCCTGCCCTCAAACTCATGCACTGAAACTCAGGCCCTGAATTACATGCCCTGAAACTCATGCCCTGAAACTCATGCCCTGAATCTCATGCCCTGAAACTCAAGCCCTTATTTTCCTGTCCTGAAACTCATGCCCTCAATCTCATGCCCTGAAACTTCTGCCCTGAAACTCATGCACTGAATCTCATGCGCTAAATCTCATGACCTTAAACTCAAGCCGTGAATCTCCTGCCCTGAAATTCATGCCCTGAATCTCATGCCCTGAAATTCCTGCCCTGAAACTCATGCCCTGAATCTCATGCCCGGAATCTCATGCGTGAAACTCATGCACTGAAACTTCTGCCCTGAAACTGATGCCCTGAATTTCATGCACTGAAACTCATGCCCTGAACCTCATGCCCTGAAATTCAAGCCCTGAATCTCATGCACTGAAACTCATGCCCTAAATCTCATACCCTTCCTGCACTGAAACTCATGCCCTGAATCACATGCCCTAAAACTCCTGCGCTGAATCATCTGCCCAGAAACTGATTATCTGAATCACATGCCCTGAAATTCCTGCCCTGAATCTCATGCCCTGAAACTCATGCCCTGAATCTCATGCCTTGAAATTCCTGTCCTGAATCTCATGCCCTGAAACTCATGCCCTGAATCTCATGCCCTGAAACTCCTGCACTGAAACTCATGCCATGATTCTCATATCCTGAAACTCACGCCCTGAATTATATGGCCTGAAACTCCTGCCCTGAAACTCATGACCTGAATATCATGCCCTGAAACTCATGCCCTAAATCTCATACCCTGAAACATCTGCCCTGAAACTCATGCACTGAAACTCATGCCCTGAATCACATGCCCTCAAACTCCTGCCCTGAATCATCTGCCCAGAAACTCATGCCCTGAATCACATGCCCTGAAATTCCTGCCCTGATTCTCATGACCTGAAACTCATGCCCTGAATCTCATGCCCTGAAACTCCTGCCCTCAAACACATACACTGAAACTCATGCACTGAAACTCATGCCCTGAATCTCATGCCTTGAAATTCCTGTCCTGAATCTCATGCCCTGAAACTCATGCCCTGAATCTCATGCCCTGAAACTCCTGCACTGAAACTCATGCCATGATTCTCATATCCTGAAACTCACGCCCTGAATTAAATGGCCTGAAACTCCTGCCCTGAAACTCATGCGCTGAATCTCATGCCCTGAAACTCATGTCC
The DNA here is from genome assembly GCF_030028105.1 of Mobula birostris. Taxonomy (NCBI): domain Eukaryota; kingdom Metazoa; phylum Chordata; class Chondrichthyes; order Myliobatiformes; family Myliobatidae; genus Mobula; species Mobula birostris. The sequence goes on from NW_027274570.1 coordinate 26,222, forward strand.
TGAATCTCATACCCTGAAATTCCTGCTCTGAAACTCATGCACTGAAACTCATGCCCTGAATCACATGCCCTAAAACTCCTGCCCTGAATCATCTGTCCAGAAACTCATTATCTGAATCTCATGCCCTGAAATTCCTGCCCTGAATCTCATGCCCTGAAACTCATGCCCTGAATCTCAAGCCGTGAAACTCCTGCCCTCAAACTCATGCACTGAAACTCATGCTCTGAATCTCCTGCACTGAAACACGTGCCCTAAAACACCTGCTTGAAACTCAGGCCCCGAATCTCATGCCTTGTATCTCCTGCCCTGAATCTCCTGCCTTGAAACTCATGCCCTGAATCTCATGCCCTCAAACTCTTGCACTGAAACACCTGCCCTAAAACACATGCCCTGAATGCCATGCCCTGAAATTCCTGCCCTGAAACTCATGCCCTGAATATCATGCCCTGAAACTCTTGCACTGAAACACCTACCCTAAAACTCATGCCCTGAATTTCATGCCCTGAAATTCCTGCCCTGAAACTCATGCCCTGAATCTCATGCCCAGAAACTCCTGCACTGAAACTCCTGCCATGAAACTCTTGCCCTGAATCTCATGCCCTGAAACTCCTGCCATGAAACTCCTGCCCTGAAATTGCTGCCATGAGTCTCAAGCCCTGAAACCACAGACCTGAAACTCATGCCCTGAAACTCTCGTCCTGAATCTCATGCCCTGAATCCCCTGCCCTCAAACTCATGCACTGACACTCATGCCCTGAATCTCCTGTCCTGAAACTCATGCCCTGAATCTCATGCCCTGAATTTCATGCACTGAAACTCATCCCCTGAATGTTATGCTCTGAAACTCAAGCCCTGATTCTTCTGGCCCGAAACTCATGCCCTGAACCTCATAGCCTTAAACTCCTGCCCTGAATCACCTGCCCATAAACTCATGCCCTGAATCTCATGCCTTGAAACTCATGCACTGAAACTCATGCCCTGAATCTCATGCCTTGAAACTCCTGTCCTGAATCTCGTGCCCTGAAACTCATGCCCTGAATCCCATGCCCTGAAACTCAAGCCCTGATTCTCCTGCCCTGAAACTCATGCCCTGAATCTCATGCCTTGAAACTCCTGCCCTCAAACTCATGCACTGAAACTCACGCCCTGAATTACATGCCCTGAAACTCCTGCCCTGAAACTCATGCCCTGAAACTCATGCCCTGAATCTCATGCCCTGAAACTCAAGCCCTTATTTTCCTGTCCTGAAACTCATGCCCTCAATCTCATGCCCTGAAACTTCTGCCCTGAAACTCATGCACTGAATCTCATGCGCTAAATCTCATGACCTTAAACTCAAGCCGTGAATCTCCTGCCCTGAAATTCATGCCCTGAATGTCTTGCCCTGAAATTCCTGCCCTGAAACTCATGCCCTGAATCTCATGCACTGAAACTCTTGCACTGAAACACCTACCCTAAACCACATGCCCTGAATCTCATGCCCGGAATCTCATGCGTGAAACTCATGCACTGAAACTTCTGCCCTGAAACTGATGCCCTGAATCTCATGCACTGAAACTCATGCCCTGAACCTCATGCCCTGAAATTCAAGCCCTGAATCTCATGCACTGAAACTCATGCCCTAAATCTCATACCCTGAAACTACTGCACTGAAACTCATGCCCTGAATCACATGCCCTAAAACTCCTGCGCTGAATCATCTGCCCAGAAACTCATTATCTGAATCACATGCCCTGAAATTCCTGCCCTGAATCTCATGCCCTGAAACTCATGCCCTGAATCTCATGCCTTGAAATTCCAGTCCTGAATCTCATGCCCTGAAACTCATGCCCTGAATCTCATGCCCTGAAACTCCTGCACTGAAACTCATGCCATGATTCTCATATCCTGAAACTCACGCCCTGAATTACATGGCCTGAAACTCCTGCCCTGAAACTCATGCCCTGAATATCATGCCCTGAAACTCATGCCCTAAATCTCATACCCTGAAACATCTGCCCTGAAACTCATGCACTGAAACTCATGCCCTGAATCACATGCCCTCAAACTCCTGCCCTGAATCATCTGCCCAGAAACTCATGCCCTGAATCACATGCCCTGAAATTCCTGCCCTGATTCTCATGACCTGAAACTCATGCCCTGAATCTCATGCCCTGAAACTCCTGCCCTCAAACACATACACTGATACTCATGCACTGAAACTCATGCCCTGAATCTCATGCCTTGAAACCCCTGTCCTGAATCTCATGCCCTGAAACTCATGTCCTGAATCTCATACCCTGAAATTCCTGCCCTGAAACTCATGCACTGAAACTCATGCCCTGAATCACATGCCCTAAAACTCCTGCCCTGAATCATCTGTCCAGAAACTCATTATCTGAATCTCATGCCCTGGAATTCCTGCCCTGAATCTCATGCCCTGAAACTCATGCCCTGAATCACCTGCCCTGAAACTCATGCCCAGAATCTCATGCCTTGAAACTCCTACCCTGAATCTCATGCCCTGAAACTCATGCCCTGAAACTTCTGCCCTGAAACTCATTCATTGAATCTCATCGCCTGAAACTCATGTCCTGAATCTCATGCCCTGAAACTCCTGCCCTCAAACTCATGCACTGAAACTCATGCCCGGAATCTCATGCCTTCAAACTCCTGTCCTGAATCTCATGCCCTGAAACTCATGCCCTGAATCTCATGCTCTGAAACTACTGCACTGAAACTCATGTCCTGAACCTCATGCCCTGAAACTGCTGTCCTGAATATCATGCCATGAATCTCATATCCTCAAACTCATGCCCTGAAACTCCTTCACTGAAAATCATGCCCTGAATCTCATGCCCTGAAACTTTTGCCCTGAAACTCATGCATTGAATCTCATGCGCTAAATCTCATGACCTTAAACTCAAGCCGTGAATCACCTGCCCTGAAACTCATGCCCTGAATCTCAAGCTCTGAAACTCCTGCCCTGAAACTCATGCACTGAAAGACTTGCCCTGAAACTCTTGCACTGAAACTCTTGCACTGAAACACCTGCCCTGAATCTTCTGCCCTGAAACTGCTGCCCTGAATCTCAAGCCCTGAAACCACAGACCTGAAATCCATGCCCTGAAACTCATGTCGTGAATCTCATGCCCTGAAACTCATGTCCTGAATCTCATACCCTGAAACTCATGTACTGAATCTCATGCCCTGAAACTCATGTCCTGAATCTCATGCCCTGAAACTCCTGCCCTCAAACTCATGCACTGAAACTTATGCTCTGAATCTCATGCCTTCAAACTCCTGTCCTGAATCACATGCACTGAAACACCTGCCCTCAAACACATGCCCTGAATGTCATGCCCTGAAATTCCTGCCCTGAAACTCATGCCCTGAATATCATGCCCTGAAACTCTTGCACTGAAACACCTACCCTAAAACTCATGCCCTGAATCTCATGCCCTGAATCTCATGCCCTGAAACTCCTGCACTGAAACTCCTGCCATGAAACTCTTGCCCTGAATCTCATGCCTTGAAACTCCTGCCATGAAACTCCTGCCCTGAAATTGCTGCCCTGAATCTCAAGCCCTGAAACCACAGACCTGAAACTCATGCCCTGAAACTCTCGTCCTGAATCTCATGCTCTAAATCCCATGCCCTGAAACTCAAGCCCTGATTCTCCTGCCCTGAAACTCATGCCCTGAATCTCATGACTTGAAACTCCTGCCCTCAAATTCATGCACTGAAACTCACGCCCTGAATTACATGCCCTGAAACTCCTGCCCTGAAACTCATGCCCTGAAACTCATGCCCTGAATCTCATGCCCTGAAACTCAAGCCCTTATTTTCCTGTCCTGAAACTCATGCCCTCAATCTCATGCCCTGAAACTTCTGCCCTGAAACTCATGCACTGAATCTCATGCGCTAAATCTCATGACCTTAAACTCAAGCCGTGAATCTCCTGCCCTGAAATTCATGCCCTGAATCTCATGCCCTGAAATTCCTGCCCTGAAACTCATGCCCTGAATCTCATGCACAGAAACTCTTGCACTGAAACACCTACCCTAAACCTCATGCCCTGAATCTCATGCCCGGAATCTCATGCGTGAAACTCATGCACTGAAACTTCTGTCCTGAAACTGATGCCCTGAATCTCATGCACTGAAACTCATGCCCTGAACCTCATGCCCTGAAATTCAAGCCCTGAATCTCATGCACTGAAACTCATGCCCTAAATCTCATACCCTGAAACTCCTGCACTGAAACTCATGCCCTGAATCACATGCCCTAAAACTCCTGCGCTGAATCATCTGCCCAGAAACTCATTATCTGAATCACATGCCCTGAAATTCCTGCCCTGAATCTCATGCCCAGAAACTCATGCCCTGAATCTCATGCACTGAAACTCATGCCCTGAACCTCATGCCCTGAAATTCAAGCCCTGAATCTCATGCACTGAAACTCATGCCCTAAATCTCATACCCTGAAACTCCTGCACTGAAACTCATGCCCTGAATCACATGCCCTAAAACTCCTGCGCTGAATCATCTGCCCAGAAACTCATTATCTGAATCACATGCCCTGAAATTCCTGCCCTGAATCTCATGCCCAGAAACTCATGCCCTGTATCTCATGCCTTGAAATTCCTGTCCTGAATCTCATGCCCTGAAACTCATGCCCTGAATCTCATGCCCTGAAACCCCTGCACTGAAACTCATGCCATGATTCTCATATCCTGAAACTCACGCCCTGAATTACATGGCCTGAAACTCCTGCCCTGAAACTCATGCCCTGAATATCATGCCCTGAAACTCATGCCCTAAATCTCATTACCAGAAACATCTGCCCTGAAACTCATGCACTGAAACTCATGCCCTGAATCACATGCCCTCAAACTCCTTCCCTGAATCATCTGCCCAGAAACTCATGCCCTGAATCACATGCCCTGAAATTCCTGCCCTGACTCTCATGACCTGAAACTCATGCCCTGAATCTCATGCCCTGAAACTCCTGCCCTCAAACACATACACTGAAACTCATGCCCTGAATCACATGCCCTAAAACTCCTGCCCTGAATCATCTGTCCAGAAACTCATTATCTGAAACTCATGCCATGAATCTCATATCCTGAAACTCACGCCCTGAATTACATGCCCTGAAACTCCTGCCCTGAAACTCTTGCACTGAAACTCTTGCAATGAAACATCTGCCCTGAATCTCCTGCCCTGAATCTCCTGCCCTGAAACTACTGCCCTGAATCTCAAGCCCTGAAACCACAGACCTGAAACCCATGCCCTGAAACTCATGCCCTGAATCTCATGCCGTGAAACTCCTGCCTGTCAAACTCATGCACTGAAACTCATGCTCTGAATCTCCTGCCCTGAAACTCCTGCACTGAAATACGTGCCCTAAAACACCTGCCTTGAAAGTCAAGCACAGAATCTCATGCCCTGAATCTCCTGCCTTGAAACTCATGCCCTGAATCTCATGCCCTCAAGTCTTGCACTGAAACACGTGCCCTAAAACACATGCCCTGAATCTCATGCCCTGAAATTCCTGCCCTGAAACTCATGCCCTGAATCTCATGCCCTGAAACTCTTGCACTGAAACACCTACCCTAAAACTCATGCCCTGAACCTCATGCTCTGAATCTCATGCCGTGAAACTCATGCACTGAAACTCCTGCCGTGAAACTGATGCCCTGAATCTCATGCACTGACACTCATGCCCTGAACCTTATGCCCTGAAACTCAAGCCCTGAATCTCATGCACTGAAACTCATGCCCTAAATCTCATACCCTGAAACTCCTGCCCTGAATCTCATGCCCTGAAACTCATGCCCAGAATCTCATGCCTTGAAACTCCTGCCCTCAAACTCATGCACTGAAACTCATGCACTGAAACTCATGCCCTGAATCTCATGCCTTGAAACTCCTGTCCTGAATCTCGTGCCCTGAAACTCATGCCCTGAATCCCATGCCCTGAAACTCAAGCCCTGATTCTCCTGCCCTGAAACTCATGCCCTGAATCTCATGCCTTGAAACTCCTGCCCTCAACCTCATGCACTGAAACTCAGGCCCTGAATTACATGCCCTGAAACTCATGCCCTGAAACTCATGCCCTGAATCTCATGCCCTGAAACTCAAGCCCTTATTTTCCTGTCCTGAAACTCATGCCCTCAATCTCATGCCCTGAAACTTCTGCCCTGAAACTCATGCACTGAATCTCATGCGCTAAATCTCATGACCTTAAACTCAAGCCGTGAATCTCCTGCCCTGAAATTCATGCCCTGAATCTCATGCCCTGAATTCCTGCCCTGAAACTCATGCCCTGAATCTCATGTACTGAAACTCTTGCACTGAAACACCAACCCTAAACCTCATGCCCTGAATCTCATGCCCGGAATCTCATGCGTGAAACTCATGCACTGAAACTTCTGCCCTGAAACTGATGCCCTGAATCTCATGCACTGAAACTCATGCCCTGAACCTCAAGCCCTGAAATTCAAGCCCTGAATCTCATGCACTGAAACTCATGCCCTAAATCTCATACCCTTCCTGCACTGAAACTCATGCCCTGAATCACATGCCCTGAAATTCCTGCCCTGAATCTCATGCCCTGAAACTCATGCCCTGAATCTCATGCCTTGAAATTCCTGTCCTGAATCTCATGCCCTGAAACTCATGCCCTGAATCTCATGCCCTGAAACTCCTGCACTGAAACTCATGCCATGATTCTCATATCCTGAAACTCAAGCCCTGAATTACATGGCCTGAAACTCCTGCCCTGAAACTCATGACCTGAATATCATGCCCTGAAACTCATGCCCTAAATCTCATACCCTGAAACATCTGCCCTGAAACTCATGCACTGAAACTCATGGCCTGAATCACATGCCCTCAAACTCCTGCCCTGAATCATCTGCCCAGAAACTCATGCCCTGAATCACATGCCCTGAAATTCCTGCCCTGATTCTCATGACCTGAAACTCAAGCCCTCAAACACATACACTGAAACTCATGCACTGAAACTCATGCCCTGAATCTCATGCCTTGAAATTCCTGTCCTGAATCTCATGCCCTGAAACTCATGCCCTGAATCTCATGCCCTGAAACTCCTGCACTGAAGCTCATGCCATGATTCTCATATCCTGAAACTCACGCCCTGAATTACATGGCCTGAAACTCCTGCCCTGAAACTCATGCCCTGAATCTCATGCCCTGAAACTCATGTCCTGAATCTCATACCCTGAAATTCCTGCTCTGAAACTCATGCACTGAAACTCATGCCCTGAATCACATGCCCTAAAACTCCTGCCCTGAATCATCTGTCCAGAAACTCATTATCTGAATCTCATGCCCTGAAATTCCTGCCCTGAATCTCATGCCCTGAAACTCATGCCCTGAATCTCAAGCCGTGAAACTCCTGCCCTCAAACTTATGCAGTGAAACTCATGCTCTGAATCTCCTGCACTGAAACACGTGCCCTAAAACACCTGCTTGAAACTCAGGCCCCGAATCTCATGCCTTGTATCTCCTGCCCTGAATCTCCTGCCTTGAAACTCATGCCCTGAATCTCATGCCCTCAAACTCTTGCACTGAAACACCTGCCCTAAAACACATGCCCTGAATGCCATGCCCTGAAATTCCTGCCCTGAAACTCATGCCCTGAATGTCATGCCCTGAAACTCTTGCACTGAAACACCTACCCTAAAACTCATGCCCTGAATCTCATGCCCTGAAATTCCTGCCCTGAAACTCATGCCCTGATCTCATGCCCAGAAACTCCTGCACTGAAACTCCTGCCATGAAACTCTTGCCCTGAATCTCATGCCCTGAAACTCCTGCCATGAAACTCCTGCCCTGAAATTGCTGCCATGAGTCTCAAGCCCTGAAACCACAGACCTGAAACTCATGCCCTGAAACTCTCGTCCTGAATCTCATGCCCTGAAACCCCTGCCCTCAAACTCAGGCACTGACACTCATGCCCTGAATCTCCTGTCCAGAAACTCATGCCCTGAATCTCATGCCCTGAATTTCATGCACTGAAACTCATCCCCTGAATGTTAAGCTCTGAAACTCAAGCCCTGATTCTCCTGGCCTGAAACTCATGCCCTGAATCTCATAGCCTTAAACTCCTGCCCTGAATCACCTGCCCTGAAACTCATGCCCAGAATCTCATGCCTTGAAACTCCTGCCCTGAATGTCATGCCCTGAAACTAATGCCCTGAAACTTCTGCCCTGAAACTCATGCATTGAATCTCATCGCCTGAAACTCATGTCCTGAATCTCATGCCCTGAAACTCCTGCCCTCAAACTCATGCACTGAAACTCATGCCCGGAATCTCATGCCTTCAAACTCCTGTCCTGAATCTCATGCCCTGAAACTCATGCCCTGAATCTCATGCCCTGAAAATACTGCACTGAAACTCATGTCCTGAACCTCATGCCCTGAAACTGCTGTCCTGAATATCATGCCATGAATCTCATATCCTCATACTCATGCCCTGAATTACATGCCCTGAAACTCCTTCACTGAAACTCATGCCCTGAAACTCATGCCCTGAATCTCATGCCCTGAAACTTTTGCCCTGAAACTCATGCATTGAATCTCATGCGCTAAATCTCATGAACTTAAACTCAAGCCGTGAATCTCCTGCCCTGAAACTCATGCCCTGAATCTCAAGCTCTGAAACTCCTGCCCTGAAACTCATGCACTGAAAGACATGCCCTGAAACTCTTGCACTGAAACTCTTGCACTGAAACACCTGCCCTGAATCTCCTGCCCTGAAACTGCTGCCCTGAATCTCAAGCCCTGAAACCACAGACCTGAAATCCATGCCCTGAAACTCCTGCCCTCAAACTCATGCACTGAAACTTATGCTCTGAATCTCATGCCTTCAAACTCCTGTCCTGAATCACATGCACTGAAACACCTGCCCTAAAACACATGCCCTGAATGTCATGCCCTGAAATTCCTGCCCTGAAACTCATGCCCTGAATATCATGCCCTGAAACTCTTGCACTGAAACACCTACCCTAAAACTCATGCCCTGAATCTCATGCCCTGAAATTCCTGCCCTGAAACTCATGCCCTGAATCTCATGCCCGGAAACTCCTGCACTGAAACTCCTGCCATGAAACTCTTGCCCTGAATCTCATGCCCTGAAACTCCTGCCATGAAACTCCTGCCCTGAAATTGCTGCCCTGAATCTCAAGCCCTGAAACCACAGACCTGAAACTCATGCACTGAAACTCTCGGCCTGAATCTCATGCCCTGAATCCCCTGCCCTCAAACCCATGCACTGACACTCATGCCCTGAATCTCCTGTCCTGAAACTCATGCCCTGAATCTCATGCCCTGAATTTCATGCACTGAAACTCATCCCCTGAATGTTATGCTATGAAACTCAAGCCCTGATTCTTCTGGCCCGAAACTCATGCCCTGAACCTCATAGCCTTAAACTCCTGCCCTGAATCACCTGCCCTGAAACTCATGCCCTGAATCTCATGCCTTGAAACTCATGCCCTGAATCTCATGCCTTGAAACTCCTGCCCTCAAACTCATGCACTGAAACTCACGCCCTGAATTACATGCCCTGAAACTTCTGCCCTGAAACTCATGCATTGAATCTCATGCGCTAAATCTCATGACCTTAAACTCAAGCCGTGAATCTCCTGCCCTGAAACTCATGCCCTGAATCTCAAGCTCTGAAACTCCTGCCCTGAAACTCATGCACTGAAAGACATGCCCTGAAACTCTTGCACTGAAACACCTGCCCTGAATCTCCTGCCCTGAAACTGCTGCCCTGAATCTCAAGCCCTGAAACCACAGACCTGAAATCCATGCCCTGAAACTCATGTCGTGAATCTCATGCCCTGAAACTCATGTCCTGAATCTCATACCCTGAAACTCATGTACTGAATGTCATGCCCTGAAACTCATGTCCTGAATCTCATGCCCTGAAACTCCTGCCCTCAAACTCATGCACTGAAACTTATGCTCTGAATCTCATGCCTTCAAACTCCTGCCCTGAATCACATGCACTGAAACACCTGCCCTAAAACACAGGCCCTGAATGTCATGCCCTGAAATTCCTGCCCGGAAACTCATGCCCTGAATATCATGCCCTGAAACTCTTGCACTGAAACACCTACCCCAAAACTCATGCCCTGAATCTCATGCCCTGAAATTCCTGCCCTGAAACTCATGCCCTGAATCTCATGCCCAGAAACTCCTGCACTGAAACTCCTGCCATGAAACTCTTGCCCTGAATCTCATGCCTTGAAACTCCTGCCATGAAACTCCTGCCCTGAAATTGCTGCCCTGAATCTCAAGCCCTGAAACCACAGACCTGAAACTCATGCCCTGAAACTCTCGTCCTGAATCTCATGCCCTGAATCCCATGCCCTGAAACTCAAGCCCTGATTCTCCTGCCCTGAAACTCATGCCCTGAATCTCATGACTTGAAACTCCTGCCCTCAAACTCATGCACTGAAACTCACGCCCTGAATTACATGCCCTGAAACTCCTGCCCTGAAACTCATGCCCTGAAACTCATGCCCTGAATCTCATGCCCTGAAACTCAAGCCCTTATTTTCCTGTCCTGAAACTCATGCCCTCAATCTCATGCCCTGAAACTTCTGCCCTGAAACTCATGCACTGAATCTCATGCGCTAAATCTCATGACCTTAAACTCAAGCCGTGAATCTCCTGCCCTGAAATTCATGCCCTGAATCTCATGCCCTGAAACTCCTGCCCTCAAACTCATGCACTGAAACTCATGCCCGGAATCTCATGCCTTCAAACTCCTGTCCTGAATCTCATGACCTGAAACTCATGCCCTGAATCTCATGCTCTGAAACTACTGCACTGAAACTCATGTCCTGAACCTCATGCCCTGAAACTACTGTCCTGAATATCATGCCATGAATCTCATATCCTCAAACTCATGCCCTGAAACTCCTTCACTGAAACTCATGCCCTGAAACTCATGCCCTGAATCTCATGCCCTGAAACTTTTGCCCTGAAACTCATGCATTGAATCTCATGCGCTAAATCTCATGACCTTAAACTCAAGCCGTGAATCTCCTGCCCTGAAACTCATGCCCTGAATCTCAAGCTCTGAAACTCCTGCCCTGAAACTCATGCACTGAAAGACATGCCCTGAAACTCTTGCACTGAAACTCTTGCACTGAAACACCTGCCCTGAATCTCCTGCCCTGAAACTGCTGCCCTGAATCTCAAGCCCTGAAACCACAGACCTGAAATCCATGCCCTGAAACTCATGTCGTGAATCTCATGCCCTGAAACTCAAGTCCTGAATCTCATACCCTGAAACTCATGTACTGAATGTCATGCCCTGAAACTCATGTCCTGAATCTCATGCCCTGAAAATACTGCACTGAAACTCATGTCCTGAACCTCATGCCCTGAAACTGCGGTCCTGAATATCATGCCATGAATCTCATATCCTCATACTCATGCCCTGAATTACATGCCCTGAAACTCCTTCACTGAAACTCATGCCCTGAAACTCATGCCCTGAATCTCATGCCCTGAAACTTTTGCCCTGAAACTCATGCATTGAATCTCATGCGCTAAATCTCATGACCTTAAACTCAAGCCGTGAATCTCCTGCCCTGAAACTCATGCCCTGAATCTCAAGCTCTGAAACTCCTGCCCTGAAACTCATGCACTGAAAGACATGCCCTGAAACTCTTGCACTGAAACTCTTGCACTGAAACACCTGCCCTGAATCTCCTGCCCTGAAACTGCTGCCCTGAATCTCAAGCCCTGAAACCACAGACCTGAAATCCATGCCTGAAACTCCTGCCCTCAAACTCATGCCCTGAATGTCATGCCCTGAAATTCCTGCCCTGAAACTCATGCCCTGAATATCATGCCCTGAAACTCTTGCACTGAAACACCTACCCTAAAACTCATGCCCTGAATCTCATGCCCTGAAATTCCTGCCCTGAAACTCATGCCCTGAATCTCATGCCCGGAAACTCCTGCACTGAAACTCCTGCCATGAAACTCTTGCCCTGAATCTCATGCCCTGAAACTCCTGCCATGAAACTCCTGCCCTGAAATTGCTGCCCTGAATCTCAAGCCCTGAAACCACAGACCTGAAACTCATGCCCATAAACTCTCGGCCTGAATCTCATGCCCTGAATCCCCTGCCCTCAAACCCATGCACTGACACTCATGCCCTGAATCTCCTGTCCTGAAACTCATGCCCTGAATCTCATGCCCTGAATTTCATGCACTGAAACTCATCCCCTGAATGTTATGCTATGAAACTCAAGCCCTGATTCTTCTGGCCCGAAACTCATGCCCTGAACCTCATAGCCTTAAACTCCTGCCCTGAATCACCTGCCCTGAAACTCATGCCCTGAATCTCATGCCTTGAAACTCATGCCTGAATCTCATGCCTTGAAACTCCTGCCCTCAAACTCATGCACTGAAACTCACGCCCTGAATTACATGCCCTGAAACTCCTGCCCTGAAACTCATGCCCTGAAACTCATGCCCTGAATCTCATGCCCTGAAATTCAAGCCCTTATTTTCCTGTCCTGAAACTCATGCCCTCAATCTCATGCCCTGAAACTTCTGCCCTGAAACTCATGCACTGAATCTCATGCGCTAAATCTCATGACCTTAAACTCAAGCCGTGAATCTCCTGCCCTGAAATTCATGCCCTGAATGTCATGCCCTGAAATTCCTGCCCTGAAACTCATGCCCTGAATCTCATGCACTGAAACTCTTGCACTCAAACAACTACCCTAAACCAAATGCCCTGAATCTCATGCCCGGAATCTCATGCGTGAAACTCATGCACTGAAACTTCTGCCCTGACACTGATGCCCTGAATCTCATGCACTGAAACTCATGCCCTGAACCTCATGCCCTGAAATTCAAGCCCTGAATCTCATGCACTGAAACTCATGCCCTAAATCTCATACCCTGAAACTACTGCACTGAAACTCATGCCCTGAATCACATGCCCTAAAACTCCTGCGCTAAATCATCTGCCCAGAAACTCATTATCTGAATCACATGCCCTGAAATTCCTGCCCTGAATCTCATGCCCTGAAACTCATGCCCTGAATCTCATGCCCTGAAACTTTTGCCCTGAAACTCATGCATTGAATCTCATGCGCTAAATCTCATGACCTTAAACTCAAGCCGTGAATCTCCTGCCCTGAAACTCATGCCCTGAATCTCAAGCTCTGAAACTCCTGCCCTGAAACTCATGCACTGAAAGACATGCCCTGAAACTCTTGCACTGAAACTCTTGCACTGAAACACCTGCCCTGAATCTCCTGCCCTGAAACTGCTGCCCTGAATCTCAAGCCCTGAAACCACAGACCTGAAATCCATGCCCTGAAACTCCTGCCCTCAAACTCATGCCCTGAATGTCATGCCCTGAAATTCCTGCCCTGAAACTCATGCCCTGAATATCATGCCCTGAAACTCTTGCACTGAAACACCTACCCTAAAACTCATGCCCTGAATCTCATGCCCTGAAATTCCTGCCCTGAAACTCATGCCCTGAATCTCATGCCCGGAAACTCCTGCACTGAAACTCCTGCCATGAAACTCTTGCCCTGAATCTCATGCCCTGAAACTCCTGCCATGAAACTCCTGCCCTGAAATTGCTGCCCTGAATCTCAAGCCCTGAAACCACAGACCTGAAACTCATGCCCTGAAACTCTCGGCCTGAATCTCATGCCCTGAATCCCCTGCCCTCAAACCCATGCACTGACACTCATGCCCTGAATCTCCTGTCCTGAAACTCATGCCCTGAATCTCATGCCCTGAATTTCATGCACTGAAACTCATCCCCTGAATGTTATGCTATGAAACTCAAGCCCTGATTCTTCTGGCCCGAAACTCATGCCCTGAACCTCATAGCCTTAAACTCCTGCCCTGAATCACCTGCCCTGAAACTCATGCCCTGAATCTCATGCCTTGAAACTCATGCCCTGAATCTCATGCCTTGAAACTCCTGCCCTCAAACTCATGCACTGAAACTCACGCCCTGAATTACATGCCTGAAACTCCTGCCCTGAAACTCATGCCCTGAAACTCATGCCCTGAATCTCATGCCCTGAAACTCAAGCCCTTATTTTCCTGTCCTGAAACTCATGCCCTCAATCTCATGCCCTGAAACTTCTGCCCTGAAACTCATGCACTGAGTCTCATGCGCTAAATCTCATGACCTTAAACTCAAGCCGTGAATCTCCTGCCCTGAAATTCATGCCCTGAATGTCATGCCCTGAAATTCCTGCCCTGAAACTCATGCCCTGAATCTCATGCACTGAAACTCTTGCACTCAAACAACTACCCTAAACCAAATGCCCTGAATCTCATGCCCGGAATCTCATGCGTGAAACTCATGCACTGAAACTTCTGCCCTGACACTGATGCCCTGAATCTCATGCACTGAAACTCATGCCCTGAACCTCATGCCCTGAAATTCAAGCCCTGAATCTCATGCACTGAAACTCATGCCCTAAATCTCATACCCTGAAACTACTGCACTGAAACTCATGCCCTGAATCACATGCCCTAAAACTCCTGCGCTAAATCATCTGCCCAGAAACTCATTATCTGAATCACATGCCCTGAAATTCCTGCCCTGAATCTCATGCCCTGAAACTCATGCCCTGAATCTCATGCCTTGAAATTCCAGTCCTGAATCTCATGCCCTGAAACTCATGCCCGGAATCTCATGCCTTCAAACTCCTGTCCTGAATCTCATGCCCTGAAACTCATGCCCTGAAACTCATGCCTGAATCTCATGCCTTGAAACTCCTGCCCTGAATCTCATACCCTGAAACTCATGCCCTGAAACTTCTGCCCTGAAACTCCTGCCCTCAAACTCATGCACTGAAACTCATGCCCGGAATCTCATGCCTTCAAACTCCTGTCCTGAATCTCATGCCCTGAAACTCATGCCCTGAATCTCATACTCTGAAACTACTGCACTGAAACTCATGTCCTGAAACTCCTTCACTGAAACTCATGCCCTGAAACTCATGCCCTGAATCTCATGCCCTGAAACTTTTGCCCTGAAACTCATGCATTGAATCTCATGCGCTAAATCTCATGACCTTAAACTCAAGCCGTGAATCTCCTGCCCTGAAACTCATGCCCTGAATCTCAAGCTCTGAAACTCCTGCCCTGAAACTCATGCACTGAAAGACATGCCCTGAAACTCTTGCACTGAAACTCTTGCACTGAAACACCTGCCCTGAATCTCCTGCCCTGAAACTGCTGCCCTGAATCTCAAGCCCTGAAACCACAGACCTGAAATCCATGCCCTGAAACTCATGTCGTGAATCTCATGCCCTGAAACTCATGTCCTGAATCTCATACCCTGAAACTCATGTACTGAATGTCATGCACTGAAACTCATGTCCTGAATCTCATGCCCTGAAACTCCTGCCCTCAAACTCATGCACTGAAACTTATGCTCTGAATCTCATGCCTTCAAACTCCTGCCCTGAATCACATGCACTGAAACACCTGCCCTAAAACACATGCCCTGAATGTCATGCCCTGAAATTCCTGCCCGGAAACTCATGCCCTGAATATCATGCCCTGAAACTCTTGCACTGAAACACCTACCCTAAAACTCATGCCCTGAATCTCATGCCCTGAAATTCCTGCCCTGAAACTCATGCCCTGAATCTCATGCCCAGAAACTCCTGCACTGAAACTCCTGCCATGAAACTCTTGCCCTGAATCTCATGCCTTGAAACTCCTGCCATGAAACTCCTGCCCTGAAATTGCTGCCCTGAATCTCAAGCCCTGAAACCACAGACCTGAAACTCATGCCCTGAAACTCTCGTCCTGAATCTCATGCCCTGAATCCCATGCCCTGAAACTCAAGCCCTGATTCTCCTGCCCTGAAACTCATGCCCTGAATCTCATGACTTGAAACTCCTGCCCTCAAACTCATGCACTGAAACTCACGCCCTGAATTACATGCCCTGAAACTCCTGCCCTGAAACTCATGCCCTGAAACTCATGCCCTGAATCTCATGCCCTGAAACTCAAGCCCTTATTTTCCTGTCCTGAAACTCATGCCCTCAATCTCATGCCCTGAAACTTCTGCCCTGAAACTCATGCACTGAATCTCATGCGCTAAATCTCATGACCTTAAACTCAAGCCGTGAATCTCCTGCCCTGAAATTCATGCCCTGAATCTCATGCCCTGAAATTCCTGCCCTGAAACTCATGCCCTGAATCTCATGCACTGAAACTCTTGCACTGAAACACCTACCCTAAACCTCATGCCCTGAATCTCATGCCCGGAATCTCATGCGTGAAACTCATGCACTGAAACTTCTGTCCTGAAACTGATGCCCTGAATCTCATGCACTGAAACTCATGCCCTGAACCTCATGCCCTGAAATTCAAGCCCTGAATCTCATGCACTGAAACTCATGCCCTAAATCTCATACCCTGAAACTCCTGCCCTGAATCATCTGCACAGAAACCCATTATCTGAATCACATGCCCTGAAATACCTGCCCTGAATCTCATGCCCAGAAACTCATGCCCTGAATCTCATGCCGTGAAACTCCTGCCCTCAAACTCATGCCCTGAATCTCATGCCTTGAAACTCCTGCCCTGAATCTCATACCCTGAAACTCATGCCCTGAAACTTCTGCCCTGAAACTCATTCATTGAATTTCATCGCCTGAAACTCATGTCCTGAATCTCATGCCCTGAAACTCCTGCCCTCAAACTCATGCACTGAAACTCATGCCCGGAATCTCATGCCTTCAAACTCCTGTCCTGAATCTCATGCCCTGAAACTCATGCCCTGAATCTCATGCTCTGAAACTACTGCACTGAAACTCATGTCCTGAACCTCATGCCCTGAAACTACTGTCCTGAATATCATGCCATGAATCTCATATCCTCAAACTCATGCCCTGAAACTCCTTCACTGAAACTCATGCCCTGAAACTCATGCCCTGAATCTCATGCCCTGAAACTTTTGCCCTGAAACTCATGCATTGAATCTCATGCGCTAAATCTCATGACCTTAAACTCAAGCCGTGAATCTCCTGCCCTGAAACTCATGCCCTGAATCTCAAGCTCTGAAACTCCTGCCCTGGAACTCATGCACTGAAAGACATGCCCTGAAACTCTTGCACTGAAACTCTTGCACTGAAACACCTGCCCTGAATCTCCTGCCCTGAAACTGCTGCCCTGAATCTCAAGCCCTGAAACCACAGACCTGAAATCCATGCCCTGAAACTCATGTCGTGAATCTCATGCCCTGAAACTCATGTCCTGAATCTCATACCCTGAAACTCATGTACTGAATGTCATGCCCTGAAACTCATGTCCTGAATCTCATGCCCTGAAACTCCTGCCCTCAAACTCATGCACTGAAACTTATGCTCTGAATCTCATGCCTTCAAACTCCTGTCCTGAATCACATGCACTGAAACACCTGCCCTAAAACACATGCCCTGAATGTCATGCCCTGAAATTCCTGCCCTGAAACTCATGCCCTGAATATCATGCCCTGAAACTCTTGCACTGAAACACCTACCCTAAAACTCATGCCCTGAATCTCATGCCCTGAAATTCCTGCCCTGAAACTCATGCCCTGAATCTCATGCCCAGAAACTCCTGCACTGAAAGTCCTGCCATGAAACTCTTGCCCTGAATCTCATGCCTTGAAACTCCTGCCATGAAACTCCTGCCCTGAAATTGCTGCCCTGAATCTCAAGCCCTGAAACCACAGACCTGAAACTCATGCCCTGAAACTCTCGTCCTGAATCTCATGCCCTGAATCCCATGCCCTGAAACTCAAGCCCTGATTCTCCTGCCCTGAAACTCATGCCCTGAATCTCATGACTTGAAACTCCTGCCCTCAAACTCATGCACTGAAACTCACGCCCTGAATTACATGCCCTGAAACTCCTGCCCTGAAACTCATGCCCTGAAACTCATGCCCTGAATCTCATGCCCTGAAACTCAAGCCCTTATTTTCCTGTCCTGAAACTCATGCCCTCAATCTCATGCCCTGAAACTTCTGCCCTGAAACTCATGCACTGAATCTCATGCGCTAAATCTCATGACCTTAAACTCAAGCCGTGAATCTCCTGCCCTGAAATTCATGCCCTGAATCTCATGCCCTGAAATTCCTGCCCTGAAACTCATGCCCTGAATCTCATGCACTGAAACTCTTGCACTGAAACACCTACCCTAAACCTCATGCCCTGAATCTCATGCCCGGAATCTCATGCGTGAAACTCATGCACTGAAACTTCTGCCCTGAAACTGATGCCCTGAATCTCATGCACTGAAACTCATGCCCTGAACCTCATGCCCTGAAATTCAAGCCCTGAATCTCATGCACTGAAACTCATACCCTAAATCTCATACCCTGAAACTCCTGCACTGAAACTCATGCCCTGAATCACATGCCCTAAAACTCCTGCGCTGAATCATCTGCCCAGAAACTCATTATCTGAATCACATGCCCTGAAATACCTGCCCTGAATCTCATGCCCTGAAACTCATGCCCTGAATCTCATGCCTTGAAATTCCTGTCCTGAATCTCATGCCCTGAAACTCATGCCCTGAATCTCATGCCCTGAAACTCCTGCACTGAAACTCATGCCATGATTCTCATATCCTGAAACTCACGCCCTGAATTACATGGCCTGAAACTCCTGCCCTGAAACTCATGCCCTGAATATCATGCCCTGAAACTCATGCCCTAAATCTCATACCCTGAAACATCTGCCCTGAAACTCATGCACTGAAACTCATGCCCTGAATCACATGCCCTCAAACTCCTTCCCTGAATCATCTGCCCAGAAACTCATGCCCTGAATCACATGCCCTGAAATTCCTGCCCTGACTCTCATGACCTGAAACTCATGCCCTGAATCTCATGCCCTGAAACTCCTGCCCTCAAACACATACACTGAAACTCATGCCCTGAATCACATGCCCTAAAACTCATGCACTGAATCTCATGCGCTAAATCTCATGACCTTAAACTCATGCCCTGAATCTCATGCCCTGAAACTCCTGCACTGAAACTCATGCCATGAATCTCATATCCTGAAACTCACGCCCTGAATTACATGCCCTGAAACTCCTGCCCTGAAACTCATGCCCTGAAACTCATGCACTGAATCTCATGCGCTAAATCTCATGACCTTAAACTCATGCCCTGAATCTCATGCTCTGAAACTCCTGCCCTGAAACTCATGCACTGAAAGACATGCCCTGAAACTCTTGCACTGAAACTCTTGCAATGAAACATCTGCCCTGAATCTCCTGCCCTGAATCTCGTGCCCTGAAACTGCTGCCCTGAATCTCAAGCCCTGAAACCACAGACCTGAAACCCATGCCCTGAAACTCATGCCCTGAATCTCATGCCGTGAAACTCCTGCCTCTCAAACTCATGCACTGAAACTCATGCTCTGAATCTCCTGCCCTGAAACTCCTGCACTGAAATACGTGCCCTAAAACACCTGCCTTGAAAGTCAAGCACAGAATCTCATGCCCTGAATCTCCTGCCTTGAAACTCATGCCCTGAATCTCATGCCCTCAAGTCTTGCACTGAAACACGTGCCCTAAAACACATGCCCTGAATCTCATGCCCTGAAATTCCTGCCCTGAAACTCATGCCATGTATCTCATGCCCTGAAACTCTTGCAATGAAACACCTACCCTAAAACTCATGCCCTGAACCTCATGCTCTGAATCTCATGCCGTGAAACTCATGCACTGAAACTCCTGCCGTGAAACTGATGCCCTGAATCTCATGCACTGAAACTCATGCCCAGAACCTTATGCCCTGAAACTGAAGCCCTGAATCTCATGCACTGAAACTCATGCCCTAAATCTCATACCCTGAAACTCCTGCCCTGAATCTCATGCGCTGAAACTCATGCCCAGAATCTCATGCCTTGAAACTCCTGCCCTCAAACTCATGCACTGAAACTCATGCCCTGAATCTCATGCCTTGAAACTCCTGTCCTGAATCTCGTGCCCTGAAACTCATGCCCTGAATCCCATGCGCTGAAACTCAAGCCCTGATTCTCCTGCCCTGAAACTCATGCCCTGAATCTCATGCCTTGAAACTCCTGCCCTCAAACTCATGCACTGAATCTCAGGCCCTGAATTACATGCCCTGAAACTCATGCCCTGAAACTCATGCCCTGAATCTCATGCCCTGAAACTCAATTCCTTATTTTCCTGTCCTGAAACTCCTGCCCTCAATCTCATGCCCTGAAACTTCTGCCCTGAAACTCATGCACTGAATCTCATGCGCTAAATCTCATGACCTTAAACTCAAGCCGTGAATCTCCTGCCCTGAAATTCATGCCCTGAATCTCATGCGCTGAATTCCTGCCCTGAAACTCATGCCCTGAATCTCATGCCCGGAATCTCATGCGTGAAACTCATGCACTGAAACTTCTGCCCTGAAACTGATGCCCTGAATCTCATGCACTGAAACTCATGCCCTGAACCTCATGCCCTGAAATTCAAGCCCTGAATCTCATGCACTGAAACTCATGCCCTAAATCTCATACACTTCCTGCACTGAAACTCATGCCCTGAATCACATGCCCTAAAACTCCTGCGCTGAATCATCTGCCCAGAAACTCATTATCTGAATCACATGCCCTGAAATTCCTGCCCTGAATCTCATGCCCTGAAACTCATGCCCTAAATCTCATGCCTTGAAATTCCTGTCCTGAATCTCATGCCCTGAAACTCATGCCCTGAATCTCATGCCCTGAAACTCCTGCCCTGAAACTCATGACCTGAATATCATGCCCTGAAACTCATGCCCTAAATCTCATACCCTGAAACATCTGCCCTGAAACTCATGCACTGAAACTCATGGCCTGAATCACATGCCCTCAAACTCTTGCCCTGAATCATCTGCCCAGAAACTCATGCCCTGAATCACATGCCCTGAAATTCCTGCCCTGATTCTCATGACCTGAAACTCATGCCCTGAATCTCATGCCCTGAAACTCCTGCCCTCAAACACATACACTGAAACTCATGCACTGAAACTCATGCCTTGAAATTCCTGTCCTGAATCTCATGCCCTGAAACTCATGCCCTGAATCTCATGCCCTGAAACTCCTGCACTGAAACTCATGCCCTGAATCTCATGCCCTGAAACTCATGTCCTGAATCTCATACCCTGAAATTCCTGCTCTGAAACTCATGCACTGAAACTCATGCCCTGAATCACATGCCCTAAAACTCCTGCCCTGAATCATTTGTCCAGAAACTCATTATCTGAATCTCATGCCCTGAAATTCCTGCCCTGAATCTCATGCCCTGAAACTCATGCCCTGAATAACAAGCCGTGAAACTCCTGCCCTCAAACTCATGCACTGAAACTCATGCTCTGAATCTCCTGCACTGAAACACGTGCCCTAAAACACCTGCTTGAAACTCAGGCCCCGAATCTCATGCCTTGTATCTCCTGCCCTGAATCTCCTGCCTTGAAACTCATGCCCTGAATCTCATGCCCTCAAACTCTTGCACTGAAACACCTGCTTTAAAACACATGCCCTGAATGCCATGCCCTGAAATTCCTGCCCTGAAACTCATGCCCTGAATATCATGCCCTGAAACTCTTGCACTGAAACACCTACCCTAAAACTCATGCCCTGAATCTCATGCCCTGAAATTCCTGCCCTGAAACTCATGCCCTGAATCTCATGCCCAGAAACTCCTGCACTGAAACTCCTGCCATGAATCTCATGCCCTGAAACTCTCGTCCTGAATCTCATGCCCTGAAACCCCTGCCCTCAAACTCATGCACTGACACTCATGCCCTGAATCTCCTGTCCAGAAACTCATGCCCTGAATCTCATGCCCTGAATTTCATGCACTGAAACTCATCCCCTGAATGTTATGCTCTGAAACTGCTGTCCTGAATATCATGCCATGAATCTCATATCCTCATACTCATGCCCTGAATTACATGCCCTGAAACTCCTTCACTGAAACTCATGCCCTGAAACTCATGCCCTGAATCTCATGCCCTGAAACTTTTGCCCTGAAACTCATGCATTGAATCTCATGCGCTAAATCTCATGACCTTAAACTCAAGCCGTGAATCTCCTGCCCTGAAACTCATGCCCTGAATCTCAAGCTCTGAAACTCCTGCCCTGAAACTCATGCACTGAAAGACATGCCCTGAAACTCTTGCACTGAAACTCTTGCACTGAAACACCTGCCCTGAATCTCCTGCCCTGAAACTGCTGCCCTGAATCTCAAGCCCTGAAACCACAGACCTGAAATCCATGCTTTGAAACTCCTGCCCTCAAACCCATGCACTGAAACTTATGCTCTGAATCTCATGCCTTCAAACTCCTGTCCTGAATCACATGCACTGAAACACCTGCCCTAAAACACATGCCCTGAATGTCATGCCCTGAAATTCCTGCCTTGAAACTCATGCCCTGAATATCATGCCCTGAAACTCTTGCACTGAAACACCTACCCTAAAACTCATGCCCTGAATCTCATGCCCTGAATTTCATGCACTGAAACTCATCCCCTGAATGTTATGCTCTGAAACTCAAGCCCTGATTCTTCTGGCCCGAAACTCATGCCCTGAATCTCATAGCCTTAAACTCCTGTCCTGAATCACCTGCCCTGAAACTCATGCCCTGAATCTCATGCCTTGAAACTCATGCACTGAAACTCATGCCCTGAATCTCATGCCTTCAAACTCTTGTCCTGAATCTCGTGCCCTGAAACTCATGCCCTGAATCCCATGCCCTGAAACTCAAGCCCTGATTCTCCTGCCCTGAAACTCCTGCCCTCAAACTCATGCACTGAAACTCACGCCCTGAATTACATGCCCTGAAAGTCCTGCCCTGAAACTCATGCCCTGAAACTCATGCCCTGAATCTCATGCCCTGAAACTCAAGCCCTTATTTTCCTGTCCTGAAACTCATGCCCTCAATCTCATGCCCTGAAACTTCTGCCATGAAACTCATGCACTGAATCTCATGCGCTAAATCTCATGACCTTAAACTCAAGCCGTGAATCTCCTGCCCTGAAATTCATGCCCTGAATGTCATGCCCTGAAATTCCTGCCCTGAAACTCATGCCCTGAATCTCATGCACTGAAACTCTTGCACTGAAACACCTACCCTAAACCTCATGCCCTGAATCTCATGCCGGGAATCTCATGCGTGAAACTCATGCACTGAAACTTCTGCCCTGAAACTGATGCCCTGAATCTCATGCACTGAAACTCATGCCCTGAACCTCATGCCCTGAAACTGATGCCCTGAATCTCATGCACTGAAACTCATGCCCTGAACCTCATGCCCTGAAATTCAAGCCCTGAATCTCATGCACTGAAACTCATGCCCTAAATCTCATACCCTGAAACTACTGCACTGAAACCCATGCCCTGAATCACATGCCCTAAAACTCCTGCGCTGAATCATCTGCCCAGAAACTCATTATCTGAATCACATGCCCTGAAATTCCTGCCCTGAATCTCATGCCCTGAAACTCATGCCCTGAATCTCATGCCTTGAAATTCCTGTCCTGAATCTCATGCCCTGAAACTCATGCCCTGAATCTCATGCCCTGAAACTCCTGCACTGAAACTCATGCCATGATTCTCATATCCTGAAACTCACGCCCTGAATTACATGGCCTGAAACTCCTGCCCTGAAACTCATGCCCTGAATATCATGCCCTGAAACTCATGCCCTAAATCTCATACCCTGAAACATCTGCCCTGAAACTCATGCACTGAAACTCATGCCCTGAATCACATGCCCTCAAACTCCTGCCCTGAGTCATCTGCCCAGAAACTCATGCCCTGAATCACATGCCCTGAAATTCCTGCCCTGATTCTCATGACCTGAAACTCATGCCCTGAATCTCATGCCCTGAAACTCCTGCCCTCAAACACATACACTGAAACTCATGCACTGAAACTCATGCCCTGAATCTCATGCCTTGAAACCCCTGTCCTGAATCTCATGCCCTGAAACTCATGTCCTGAATCTCATACCCTGCAATTCCTGCCCTGAAACTCATGCAGTGAAACTCAAGCCTTGAATCACATGCCCTAAAACTCCTGCCCTGAATCTCAAGCCGTGAAACTCCTGCCCTCAAACTCATGCACTGAAACTCATGCTCTGAATCTCCTGCACTGAAACACGTGCCCTAAAACACCTGTTTGAAACTCAGGCCCCGAATCTCATGCCTTGTATCTCCTGCCCTGAATCTCCTGCCTTGAAACTCATGCCCTGAATCTCATGCCCTCAAACTCTTGCACTGAAACACCTGCCCTAAAACACATGCCCTGAATGCCATGCCCTGAAATTCCTGCCCTGAAACTCATGCCCTGAATCTCATGCCCTGAAATTCCTGCCCTGAAACTCATGCCCTGAATCTCATACCCAGAAACTCCTGCACTGAAACTCCTGCCATGAATCTCTTGCCCTGAATCTCATGCCCTGAAACTCCTGCCATGAAACTCCTGCCCTGACATTGCTGCCATGAGTCTCAAGCCCTGAAACCACAGACCTGAAACTCATGCCCTGAAACTCTCGTCCTGAATCTCATGCCCTGAAACCCCTGCCCTCAAACTCATGCACTGACACTCATGCCCTGAATCTCCTGTCCAGAAACTCATGCCCTGAATCTCATGCCCTGAATTTCATGCACTGAAACTCATCCCCTGAATGTTATGCTCTGAAACTCAAGCCCTGATTCTCCTGGCCTGAAACTCATGCCCTGAATCTCATAGCCTTAAACTCCTGCCCTGAATCACCTGCCCTGAAACTCATGCCCAGAATCTCATGCCTTGAAACTCCTGCCCTGAATCTCATGCCCTGAAACTCATGCCCTGAAACTTCTGCCCTGAAACTCATGCATTGAATCTCATGTCCTGAATCTCATGCCCTGAAACTCCTGCCCTCAAACTCATGCACTGAAACTCATGCCCGGAATCTAATGCCTTCAAACTCCTGTCCTGAATCTCATGCCCTGAAACTCATGCCCTGAATCTCATGCCCTGAAACTACTGCACTGAAACTCATGTCCTGAACCTCATGCCCTGAAACTGCTGTCCTGAATATCATGCCATGAATCTCATATCCTCAAACTCATGCCCTGAATTACATGACCTGAAACTCCTTCACTGAAACTCATGCCCTGAAACTCATGCCCTGAATCTCATGCCCTGAAACTTTTGCCCTGAAACTCATGCATTGAATCTCATGCGCTAAATCTCATGACCTTAAACTCAAGCCGTGAATCTCCTGCCCTGAAACTCATGCCCTGAATCTCAAGCTCTGAAACTCCTGCCCTGAAACTCATGCACTGAAAGACATGCCCTGAAACTCTTGCACTGAAACTCTTGCATTGAAACACCTGCCCTGAATGTCCTGCCCTGAAACTGCTGACCTGAATCTCAAGCCCTGAAACCACAGACCTGAAATCCATGCCCTGAAACTCGTATCGTGAATCTCATGCCCTGAAACTCATGTCCTGAATCTCATACCCTGAAACTCATGTACTGAATCTCATGCCCTGAAACTCATGTCCTGAATCTCATGCCCTGAAACTCCTGCCCTCAAACTCATGCAGTGAAACTTATGCTCTGAATCTCATGCCTTCAAGCTCCTGTCCTGAATCACATGCACTGAAACACCTGCCCTAAAACACATGCACTGAATGTCATGCCCTGAAATTCCTGCCCTGAAACTCATGCCCTGAATATCATGCCCTGAAACTCTTGCACTGAAACACCTACCCTAAAACTCATGCCCTGAATCTCATGCCCTGAAATTCCTGCCCTGAAACTCATGCCCTGAATCTCATGCCCAGAAACTCCTGCACTGAAACTCCTGCCCTGAAATTGCTGCCCTGAATATCAAGCCCTGAAACCACAGACCTGAAACTCATGCCCTGAAACTCTCGTCCTGAATCTCATGCCCTGAATCCCCTGCCCTCAAACTCATGCACTGACACTCATGCCCTGAATCTCCTGTCCTGAAACTCATGCCCTGAATCTCATGCCCTGAATTTCATGCACTGAAACTCATGCACTGAAAGACATGCCCTGAAACTCTTGCACTGAAACTCTTGCACTGAAACACCTGCCCTGAATCTCCTGCCCTGAATCTCCTGCCCTGAAACTGCTGCCCTGAATCTCAAGCCCTGAAACCACAGACCTGAAATCCATGCCCTGAAACTCATGTCGTGAATCTCATGCCCTGAAACTCATGTCCTGAATCTCATACCCTGAAACTCATGTACTGAATCTCATGCCCTGAAACTCATGTCCTGAATCTCATGCCCTGAAACTCCTGCCCTCAAACTCATGCACTGAAACTTATGCTCTGACTTTCATGCCTTCAAACTCCTGTCCTGAATCACATACCCTGAAACTCATGCCCTGAATCTCATGCCCTCAAATTCTTGCACTGAAACACCTGCCCTAAAACACATGCCCTGAATGTCATGCCCTGAAATTCCTGCCCTGAAACTCATGCCCTGAATCTCATGCCCTGAAACTCTTGCACTGAAACACCTACCCTAAAACTCATGCCCTGAATCTCATGCCCTGAATCTCATGCCTTGAAACTCCTGCCCTCAAACTCATGCACTGAAACTCATGCCCTGAATCTCATGCCTTGAAACACCTGCCCTGAATCTCATGCCCTGAAACTCATGCCCTGAATCTCATGCCCTGAAACTCCTGCACTTAAACTAATGCCATGAATCTCATATCCTGACACTCACGCCCTGAATTACATGCCCTGAAACTCCTGCCCTGAAACTCATGTCCTGAAACTCATGCCCTGAATCTCATGCCCTGAAACTCAAGCCCTGATGCTCCTGCCCTGAAACTCATGCCCTGAATCTCATGCCCTGAAACTTCTGCCCTGAAAGTCATGCACTGAAAGACATGCCCTGAAACTCTTGCACTGAAACTCTTGCACTGAAACACCTGCCCTGAATCTCCTGCCCTGAAACTGCTGCCCTGAATCTCAAGCCCTGAAACCACAGACCTGAAATCCATGCCCTGAAACTCATGTCGTGAATCTCATGCCCTGAAACTCATGTCCTGAATCTCATACCCTGAAACTCATGTAGTGAATCTCATGCCCTGAAACTCATGTCCTGAATCTCATGCCCTGAATCTCCTGCCCTCAAACTCATGCACTGAAACTTATGCTCTGAATCTCATGCCTTCAAACTCCTGTCCTGAATCACATGCACTGAAACACCTGCCCTAAAACACATGCCCTGAATGTCATGCCCTGAAATTCCTGCCCTGAAACTCATGCCCTGAATATCATGCCCTGAAATTCTTGCACTGAAACACCTACCCTAAAACTCATGCCCTGAATCTCATGCCCTGAAATTCCTGCCCTGAAACTCATGCCCTGAATCTCATGCCCAGAAACTCCTGCACTGAAACTCCTGCCATGAAACTCTTGCCCTGAATCTCATGCCCTGAAACTCCTGCCATGAAACTCCTGCCCTGAAATTGCTGCCCTGAATCTCAAGCCCTGAAACCACAGACCTGAAACTCATGCCCTGAAACTCTCGTCCTGAATCTCATGCCCTGAAACCCCTGCCCTCAAACTCATGCACTGACACTCATGCCCTGAATCTCCTGTCCTGAAACTCATGCCCTGAATGTCATGCCCTGAATTTCATGCACTGAAACTCATCCACTGAATGTTATGCTCTGAAACTCAAGTCCTGATTCTTCTGGCCTGAAACTCATGCCCTGAATCTCATAGCCTTAAACTCCTGCCCTGAATCACCTGCCCTGAAACTCATGCCCTGAATCTCATGCCTTGAAACTCCTGCCCTGAAACTCATGTCCTGAATCTCATGCCCTGAATCTCATGCCCTGAAATTCCTGCCCTGAAACTCATGCCCTGAATCTCATGCCCAGAAACTCCTGCCATGAAACTCCTGCCCTGAAATTGCTGCCCTGAATCTCAAGCCCTGAAACCACAGACCTGAAACTCTTGTCCTGAATCTCATGCCCTGAATCCCCTGCCCTCAAACTCATGCACTGACACTCATGCCCTGAATTTCATGCACTGAAACTCATCCCCTGAATGTTATGCTCTGAAACTCAAGCCCTGATTCTTCTGGCGTGAAACTCATGCCCTGAATCTCATAGCCTTAAACTCCTGCCCTGAATCACCTGCCCTGAAACTCATGCCCTGAATCTCATGCCTTGAAACTCCTGCCCTGAATCTCATGCCCTGAAACTCATGCCCAGAAACTTATGCCCTGAAACTCATGCATTGAATCTCATTACCTGAAACTCATGTCCTGAATCTCATGCCCTGAAACTCCTGCGCTCAAACTCATGCACTGAAACTCATGTCCGGAATCTCATGCCTTCAAACTCCTGTCCTGAATCTCATGCCCTGAAACTCATGCCCTGAATCTCATGCCCTGAAACTACTGCACTGAAACTCATGTCCTGAACATCATGCCCTGAAACTGCTGACCTGAATATCATGCCATGAATCTCATATCCTCAAACTCATGCACTGAATTACATGCCCTGAAACTCCTTCACTGAAACTCATGCCCTGAATCTCATGCCCTGAAACACTTGCACTGAAACTCATGCACTGAAAGACATGCCCTGAAACTCTTGCACGGAAACTCTAGCACTGAAACACCTGCCCTGAATCTCCTGCCCTGAATCTCCTGCCCTGAAACTGCTGCCCTGAATCTCATGCCCTGAAACTCATGTCCTGAATCTCATACCCTGAAACTCATGTACTGAATCTCATGCCCTGAAACTCATGTCCTGAATCTCATGTCCTGAAACTCCTGCCCTCAAACTCATGCACTGAAACTTATGCTCTGAATTTCATGCCTTCAAACTCCTGTCCTGAATCACATGCCCTGAAACTCATGCCCTGAATCTCATGCCCTGAAACTCCTGCACTGAAACTCATGCACTGAAACTCATGCCATGAATCTCATATCCTGACACTCACGCCCTGAATTTCATGCCCTGAAACTCCTGCCCTGAAACTCATGTCCTGAATCTCAAGCTCTGAAACTCCTGCCCTGAAACTCATGCACTGAAAGACATGCCCTGAAACTCTTGCACTGAAACTCTTGCATTGAAACACCTGCCCTGAATGTCCTGCCCTGAAAATGCTGACCTGAATCTCAAGCCCTGAAACCACAGACCTGAAATCCATGCCCTGAAACTCATGTCGTGAATCTCATGCCCTGAAACTCATGTCCTGAATCTCATACCCTGAAACTCATGTACTGAATCTCATGCCCTGAAACTCATGTCCTGAATCTCATGCCCTGAAACTCCTGCCCTCAAACTCATGCAGTGAAACTTATGCTCTGAATCTCATGCCTTCAAGCTCCTGTCCTGAATCACATGCACTGAAACACCTGCCCTAAAACACATGCACTGAATGTCATGCCCTGAAATTCCTGCCCTGAAACTCATGCCCTGAATATCATGCCCTGAAACTCTTGCACTGAAACACCTACCCTAAAACTCATGCCCTGAATCTCATGCCCTGAAATTCCTGCCCTGAAACTCATGCCCTGAATCTCATGCCCAGAAACTCCTGCACTGAAACTCCTGCCCTGAAATTGCTGCCCTGAATATCAAGCCCTGAAACCACAGACCTGAAACTCATGCCCTGAAACTCTCGTCCTGAATCTCATGCCCTGAATCCCCTGCCCTCAAACTCATGCACTGACACTCATGCCCTGAATCTCCTGTCCTGAAACTCATGCCCTGAATCTCATGCCCTGAATTTCATGCACTGAAACTCATGCACTGAAAGACATGCCCTGAAACTCTTGCACTGAAACTCTTGCACTGAAACACCTGCCCTGAATCTCCTGCCCTGAATCTCCTGCCCTGTAACTGCTGCCCTGAATCTCAAGCCCTGAAACCACAGACCTGAAATCCATGCCCTGAAACTCATGTCGTGAATCTCATGCCCTGAAACTCATGTCCTGAATCTCATACCCTGAAACTCATGTACTGAATCTCATGCCCTGAAACTCATGTCCTGAATCTCATGCCCTGAAACTCCTGCCCTCAAACTCATGCACTGAAACTTATGCTCTGACTTTCATGCCTTCAAACTCCTGTCCTGAATCACATACCCTGAAACTCATGCCCTGAATCTCATGCCCTCAAATTCTTGCACTGAAACACCTGCCCTAAAACACATGCCCTGAATGTCATGCCCTGAAATTCCTGCCCTGAAACTCATGCCCTGAATCTCATGCCCTGAAACTCTTGCACTGAAACACCTACCCTAAAACTCATGCCCTGAATCTCATGCCCTGAATCTCATGCCTTGAAACTCCTGCCCTCAAACTCATGCACTGAAACTCATGCCCTGAATCTCATGCCTTGAAACACCTGCCCTGAATCTCATGCCCTGAAACTCATGCCCTGAATCTCATGCCCTGAAACTCCTGCACTTAAACTAATGCCATGAATCTCATATCCTGACACTCACGCCCTGAATTACATGCCCTGAAACTCCTGCCCTGAAACTCATGTCCTGAAACTCATGCCCTGAATCTCATGCCCTGAAACTCAAGCCCTGATGCTCCTGCCCTGAAACTCATGCCCTGAATCTCATGCCCTGAAACTTCTGCCCTGAAAGTCATGCACTGAAAGACATGCCCTGAAACTCTTGCACTGAAACTCTTGCACTGAAACACCTGCCCTGAATCTCCTGCCCTGAAACTGCTGCCCTGACTCTCAAGCCCTGAAACCACAGACCTGAAATCCATGCCCTGAAACTCATGTCGTGAATCTCATGCCCTGAAACTCATGTCCTGAATCTCATACCCTGAAACTCATGTAGTGAATCTCATGCCCTGAAACTCATGTCCTGAATCTCATGCCCTGAATCTCCTGCCCTCAAACTCATGCACTGAAACTTATGCTCTGAATCTCATGCCTTCAAACTCCTGTCCTGAATCACATGCACTGAAACACCTGCCCTAAAACACATGCCCTGAATGTCATGCCCTGAAATTCCTGCCCTGAAACTCATGCCCTGAATATCATGCCCTGAAATTCTTGCACTGAAACACCTACCCTAAAACTCATGCCCTGAATCTCATGCCCTGAAATTCCTGCCCTGAAACTCATGCCCTGAATCTCATGCCCAGAAACTCCTGCACTGAAACTCCTGCCATGAAACTCTTGCCCTGAATCTCATGCCCTGTAACTCCTGCCATGAAACTCCTGCCCTGAAATTGCTGCCCTGAATCTCAAGCCCTGAAACCACAGACCTGAAACTCATGCCCTGAAACTCTCGTCCTGAATCTCATGCCCTGAAACCCCTGCCCTCAAACTCATGCACTGACACTCATGCCCTGAATCTCCTGTCCTGAAACTCATGCCCTGAATGTCATGCCCTGAATTTCATGCACTGAAACTCATCCACTGAATGTTATGCTCTGAAACTCAAGTCCTGATTCTTCTGGCCTGAAACTCATGCCCTGAATCTCATAGCCTTAAACTCCTGCCCTGAATCACCTGCCCTGAAACTCATGCCCTGAATCTCATGCCTTGAAACTCCTGCCCTGAAACTCATGTCCTGAATCTCATGCCCTGAATCTCATGCCCAAAAATTCCTGCCCTGAAACTCATGCCCTGAATCTCATGCCCAGAAACTCCTGCCATGAAACTCCTGCCCTGAAATTGCTGCCCTGAATCTCAAGCCCTGAAACCACAGACCTGAAACTTTTGTCCTGAATCTCATGCCCTGAATCCCCTGCCCTCAAACTCATGCACTGACACTCATGCCCTGAATTTCATGCACTGAAACTCATCCCCTGAATGTTATGCTCTGAAACTCAAGCCCTGATTCTTCTGGCGTGAAACTCATGCCCTGAATCTCATAGCCTTAAACTCCTGCCCTGAATCACCTGCCCTGAAACTCATGCCCTGAATCTCATGCCTTGAAACTCCTGCCCTGAATCTCATGCCCTGAAACTCATGCCCAGAAACTTATGCCCTGAAACTCATGCATTGAATCTCATTACCTGAAACTCATGTCCTGAATCTCATGCCCTGAAACTCCTGCGCTCAAACTCATGCACTGAAACTCATGTCCGGAATCTCATGCCTTCAAACTCCTGTCCTGAATCTCATGCCCTGAAACTCATGCCCTGAATCTCATGCCCTGAAACTACTGCACTGAAACTCATGTCCTGAACATCATGCCCTGAAACTGCTGACCTGAATATCATGCCATGAATCTCATATCCTCAAACTCATGCACTGAATTACATGCCCTGAAACTCCTTCACTGAAACTCATGCCCTGAATCTCATGCCTTGAAACTCCTGCCTTGAACCTCATGCCCTGAAACTCATGCACTGAAACTCTTGCACTGAAGCACCTGCCCTGAATCTCCTGCACTGAATCTCATGCCCTGAAACTGCTGCCCTGAATCTCAAGCCCTGAAACCACAGACCTGAAACCCATGCCCTGAAACTCATGTCCTAAATCTCATGCCCTGAAACTCATGCCCTGAATATAATGCCCTGATACTCAAACACTGAATCTCCTGCCCTGAAACACATGCCCTAACTCTCATACCCTGAAACTCCTGCCCTGAAACTCATGCACTGAATCTCATGCCCTGAATCACATGCCCTAAAACTCCTGCCCTGAATCATCTGCCCAGAAACTCATGTCCTGAATCACATGCCCTAAAATCCATGCTCTGAATCTCATGCCCTGAAACTCATGCCCTGAATCTCATGCCCTGAAACTCCTACCCTCAAACTCATACACTGAAATTCATGCACTGAAACTCATGCCCTGAATCTCATGCCTTGAGACTCCTGTCCTGAATCTCATGCCCTGAAACTCATGCCCTGAATCTCATGCCCTGAAACTCCTGCACTGAAACTGATGCCATGAATCTCATATCCTGAAACTCACGCCCTGAATTACATGCCCGAATCACCTGCCCTGAAATTCATGCCTTGAATTTCATGCTCTGAAACTCCTGCCCTCAAGCTCATGCACTGAAACTCATGCCTTTAATCACATGCACTGAAACTCCTGCCCTGAATCTCCTGCCTTGAAACTCTTGCTCTGAATCTCATGCTCTGGAACTCCTGCACTGAAACTCCTGCCCTGGATCTCCTGCCTTGAAACTCATGCCCTGAATCTCGTGCCCTGAAACTTTTGCCATGAATCACCTGCTCTGAACTCCTGCACTGAAACTCCTGCCCTGAATCTCCTGCCCTGAAACTCATGCCCTGAATCTCATGTCCTGAATCTCATGCTCTGAAACTCCTGCAATGAAACTCCTGCCCTGAATCTCCTGCCTTGAAACTCATGCCCTGAATCTCATGTCCTGAAACTCATGCCCTAAATCTCATCCCCTGAAACTGCTGCCCTGAATCTCAAGCCCTGAAACCACAGACCTGAAACGCACACCCTGAAACTCATGTCCTGAATCTCATGCCCTGAAACTCCTGCCCTGAATCTCATGCCGTGAAACTCCTGTTCTCAAACTCATGCCCTGAAACTCCTGCCCTGAATCTCATGCCCTGAAACTGCGGCCCTGAATATCATGCCATGAATCTAATATCCTGAAACTCATGCCCTGATACTCAAACACTGAATCTCCTGCCCTGAAACACATGCCCTAAATCTCATACCCTGACACTCCTGCCCTGAAACTCATGCTCTGAAACTCATGCCCTGAATCACATGTCCTAAAACTCCTGCCCCGAATCATCTGCCCAGAAACTCATGCCCTGAATCAAATGCCCTAAAATTCCTGCTCTGAATCTCATGCCCTGAAACTCCTGCCCTCAAACTCATACACTGAAACTCATGCACTGAAACTCATGCCCTGAATCTCATTCCTTGAAACTCCTGTCCTGATTCTCATGCCCTGAAAGTCATGCCCTGAATCTCATGCCCTGAAACTCCTGCACTGAAACTGATGCCATGAATCTCATATCCTGAAACTCACGCCCTGAATTACATGCCCTGAATCACCTGCCCTGAAATTCATGCCCTGAATCTCCTGCCCTGAAACTCATGCCCTGAATTTCATGCTCTGAAACTACTGCCCTCAAGCTCATGCACTGAAACTCATGCCTTTAATCACATGCCCTAAAATATCTGCACTGAATCTCATGCCCTGAAACTCATGCCCTGAATCTCATGCCCTGAAAATCCTACCCTCAAACTCATACACTGAAACTCATGCACTGAAACTCATGCCCTGAATCTCATGCCTTGAAACTCCTGTCCTGAATCTCATGCCCTGAATCTCATGCCTTGAATCTCATGCCCTGAACCTCCTGCACTGAAACTGATGCCATGAATCTCATATCCTGAAACTCACGCCCTGAATTACATGCCCTGAATACCTGCCCTGAAATTCATGCCTTGAATCACATGCCCTGAAACTCATGCCCTGAATTTCATGCTCTGAAACTCCTGCCCTCAAGCTCATGCACTGAAACTCATGCCTTTAATCACATGCACTGAAACTCCTGCCCTGATTCTCCTGCCTTGAAACTCTTGCTCTGAATCTCATGCTCTGGAACTCCTGCACTGAAACTCCTGCCCTGAAACACCTGCCTTGAAACTCATGCCCTGAATCTCGTGCCTTGAAACTCCTGCCCTCGAACTCATGCACTGAAACTCATGCCCTGAATCTCATGCCTTGAAACACCTGTCCTGAATCTCATGCCCTGAAACTCATGCCCTGAATCTCATGACCTGAAACTCCTGCACTGAAACTCATGCCATGAATCTCATATCCTGAAACTCACGCGCTTAATTACATGCCCTGAAACTCCTGCCCTGAAACTCACGCCCTGAATCTCGTGCCCTGAAACTTCTGCCCTGAAACTCATGCACTGAATCTCATGCGCTAAATCTCATGACCTTAAACTCAAGCCGTGAATCTCCTTCCCTGAAACTCATGCCCTGAATCTCATGCTCTGAAACTCCTGCCCTGAAACTCATGCACTGAAAGACATGCACTGAAACTCATGCCCTGAATCTCATGCCTTGAAACTCCTGTCCTGAATCTCATGCCCTGAAACTCATGCCCTGAATCACATGCCCTAAAACTCCTGCCCTGAATCATCTGCCCAGAAACTCATGCCCTGAATCACATGCCCTAAAATCCCTGCACTGAATCTCATGCCCTGAAACTCATGCCCTGAATCTCATGCCCTGAAACTCCTACCCTCAAACTCATACACTGAAATTCATGCACTGAAACTCATGCCCTGAATCTCATGCCTTGAAACTCCTGTCCTGAATCTCATGCCCTGAAACTCATGCCCTGAATCTCATGCCCTGAAACTCCTGCACTGAAACTGATGCCATGAATCTCATATCCTGAAACTCACGCCCTGAATTACATGCCCGGAATCACCTGCCCTGAAATTCATGCCTTGAATTTCATGCTCTGAAACTCCTGCCCTCAAGCTCATGCACTGAAACTCATGCCTTTAATCACATGCACTGAAACTCCTGCCCTGAATCTCCTGCCTTGAAACTGTTGCTCTGAATCTCATGCTCTGGAACTCCTGCACTGAAACTCCTGCCCTGAATCTCCTGCCTTGAAACTCATGCCCTGAATCTCGTGTCCTGAAACTCCTGCCCTGAATCACCTCCTCTGAAACTCTTGCCCTGAATCTCATGCCCTACAACTCCTGCACTGAAACTCCGGCCCTGAAACGCATGCCCAGAATCTGATGCCCTGAATCTCATGCTATGAAGCTCCTGCACTGAAACTCCTGCCCTGAATCTCCTGCCCTGAAACTCATGGCCTGAATCTCATGTCCTGAATCTCATGCTCTGAAACTCCTGCAATGAAACTCCTGCCCTGAATCTCGTGCCTTGAAACTCATGCCCTGAATCTCGTCCTGAAACTCATGCCCTAAATCTCATCCCCTGAAACTGCTGCCCTGAATCTCAAGCCCTGAAACCACAGACCTGAAACGCACGCCCTGAAACTCATGTCCTGAATCTCATGCCCTGAAACTCCTGCCCTGAATCTCATGCCGTGAAACTCCTGTTCTCAAACTCATGCCCTGAAACTCCTGCCCTGAATCTCATGCCGTGAAACTCCTGTTCTCAAACTCATGCCCTGAAACTCCTGCCCTGAATATCATGCCCTGATACTCAAACACTGAATCTCCTGCCCTGAAACACATGCCCTCAATCTCATACCCTGACACTCCTGCCTGAAACTCATGCTCTGAAACTCATGCCCTGAATCACATGCCCTAAAACTCCTGCCCCGAATCATCTGCCCAGAAAATCATGCCCTGAATCAAATGCCCTAAAATTCCTGCTCTGAATCTCATGCCCTGAAACTCCTGCCCTCAAACTCATACACTGAAACTCATGCACTGAAACTCATGCCCTGAATCTCATTCCTTTAAACTCCTGTCCTGATTCTCATGCCCTGAAACTCATGCCCTGAATCTCATGCCCTGAAACTCCTGCACTGAAACTGATGCCATGAATCTCATATCCTGAAACTCACGCCCTGAATTACATGCCCTGAATCACCTGCCCTGAAATTCATGCCCTGAATCTCCTGCCCTGAAACTCATGCCCTGAATTTCATGCTCTGAAACTACTGCCCTCAAGCTCATGCACTGAAACTCATGCCTTTAATCACATGCCCTAAAATTCCTGCACTGAATCGCATGCCCTGAAACTCATGCCCTGAATCTCATGCCCTGAAACTCCTACCCACAAACTCATACACTGAAACTCATGCACTGAAACTCATGCCCTGAATCTCATGCCTTGAAACTCCTGTCCTGAATCTCATGCCCTGAAACTCATGCCTTGAATCTCATGCCCTGAATCTCCTGCACTGAAACTGATGCCATGAATCTCATATCCTGAAACTCACGCCCTGAATTACATGCCCTGAATACCTGCCCTGAAATTCATGCCTTGAATCACATGCCCTGAAACTCCTGCCCTGAATCTCCTGCCCTGAAACTCATGCCCTGAATTTCATGCTCTGAAACTCCTGCCCTCAAGCTCATGCACTGAAATTCATGCCTTTAATCACATGCACTGAAACTCCTGCCCTGAATCTCCTGCCTTGAAACTCTTGCTCTGAATCTCATGCTCTGGAACTCCTGCACTGAAACTCCTGCCCTGAATCTCCTGCCTTGAAACTCATGCCCTGAATCTCGTGCCTTGAAACTCCTGCCCTCGAACTCATGCACTGAAACTCATGCCCTGAATCTCATGCCTTGAAACACCCGTCCTGAATCTCATGCCCTGAAACTCATGCCCTGAATCTCATGCCCTGAAACTCATGCCCTGAATATAATGCCCTGATACTCAAACACTGAATCTCCTGCCCTGAAACACATGCCCTAACTCTCATACCCTGAAACTCCTGCCCTGAAACTCATGCACTGAATCTCATGCCCTGAATCACATGCCCTAAAACTCCTGCCCCGAATCATCTGCCCAGAAACTCATGCCCTGAATCAAATGCCCTAAAATTCCTGCTCTGAATCTCATGCCCTGAAACTCCTGCCCTCAAACTCATACACTGAAACTCATGCACTGAAACTCATGCCCTGAATCTCATTCCTTGAAACTCCTGTCCTGATTCTCATGCCCTGAAAGTCATGCCCTGAATCTCATGCCCTGAAACTCCTGCACTGAAACTGATGCCATGAATCTCATATCCTGAAACTCACGCCCTGAATTACATGCCCTGAATCACCTGCCCTGAAATTCATGCCCTGAATCTCCTGCCCTGAAACTCATGCCCTGAATTTCATGCTCTGAAACTACTGCCCTCAAGCTCATGCACTGAAACTCATGCCTTTAATCACATGCCCTAAAATATCTGCACTGAATCTCATGCCCTGAAACTCATGCCCTGAATCTCATGCCCTGAAAATCCTACCCTCAAACTCATACACTGAAACTCATGCACTGAAACTCATGCCCTGAATCTCATGCCTTGAAACTCCTGTCCTGAATCTCATGCCCTGAATCTCATGCCTTGAATCTCATGCCCTGAACCTCCTGCACTGAAACTGATGCCATGAATCTCATATCCTGAAACTCACGCCCTGAATTACATGCCCTGAATACCTGCCCTGAAATTCATGCCTTGAATCACATGCCCTGAAACTCATGCCCTGAATTTCATGCTCTGAAACTCCTGCCCTCAAGCTCATGCACTGAAACTCATGCCTTTAATCACATGCACTGAAACTCCTGCCCTGATTCTCCTGCCTTGAAACTCTTGCCCTGAATCTCACGCCCTGGAACTCCTGCACTGAATCTCATGCCTTGAAATCCCTGCCCTCAAACTCATGCACTGAAACTCATGCACTGAATCTCATGCCCCGAATCACATGCCTTGAAACTCCTGCCTTGAATCTCATGCCCTGAAACTCATGCCCTGAATCTCATGCCCTGAAACTCCTGCACTGAAACTGATGCCATGAATCTCATATCCTGAAACTCACGCCCTGAATTACATGCCCTGAATCACCTGCCCTGAAATTCATGCCCTGAATCTCCTGCCCTGAAACTCATGCCCTGAATTTCATGCTCTGAAACTACTGCCCTCAAGCTCATGCACTGAAACTCATGCCTTTAATCACATGCCCTAAAATATCTGCACTGAATCTCATGCCCTGAAACTCATGCCCTGAATCTCATGCCCTGAAAATCCTACCCTCAAACTCATACACTGAAACTCATGCACTGAAACTCATGCCCTGAATCTCATGCCTTGAAACTCCTGTCCTGAATCTCATGCCCTGAATCTCATGCCTTGAATCTCATGCCCTGAACCTCCTGCACTGAAACTGATGCCATGAATCTCATATCCTGAAACTCACGCCCTGTATTACATGCCCTGAATACCTGCCCTGAAATTCATGCCTTGAATCACATGCCCTGAAACTCATGCCCTGAATTTCATGCTCTGAAACTCCTGCCCTCAAGCTCATGCACTGAAACTCATGCCTTTAATCACATGCACTGAAACTCCTGCCCTGATTCTCCTGCCTTGAAACTCTTGCTCTGAATCTCATGCTCTGGAACTCCTGCACTGAAACTCCTGCCCTGAAACACCTGCCTTGAAACTCATGCCCTGAATCTCGTGCCTTGAAACTCCTGCCCTCGAACTCATGCACTGAAACTCATGCCCTGAATCTCATGCCTTGAAACACCTGTCCTGAATCTCATGCCCTGAAACTCATGCCCTGAATCTCATGACCTGAAACTCCTGCACTGAAACTCATGCCATGAATCTCATATCCTGAAACTCACGCGCTTAATTACATGCCCTGAAACTCCTGCCCTGAAACTCACGCCCTGAATCTCGTGCCCTGAAACTTCTGCCCTGAAACTCATGCACTGAATCTCATGCGCTAAATCTCATGACCTTAAACTCAAGCCGTGAATCTCCTTCCCTGAAACTCATGCCCTGAATCTCATGCTCTGAAACTCCTGCCCTGAAACTCATGCACTGAAAGACATGCACTGAAACTCATGCCCTGAATCTCATGCCTTGAAACTCCTGTCCTGAATCTCATGCCCTGAAACTCATGCCCTGAATCACATGCCCTAAAACTCCTGCCCTGAATCATCTGCCCAGAAACTCATGCCCTGAATCACATGCCCTAAAATCCCTGCACTGAATCTCATGCCCTGAAACTCATGCCCTGAATCTCATGCCCTGAAACTCCTACCCTCAAACTCATACACTGAAATTCATGCACTGAAACTCATGCCCTGAATCTCATGCCTTGAAACTCCTGTCCTGAATCTCATGCCCTGAAACTCATGCCCTGAATCTCATGCCCTGAAACTCCTGCACTGAAACTGATGCCATGGATCTCATATCCTGAAACTCACGCCCTGAATTACATGCCCGGAATCACCTGCCCTGAAATTCATGCCTTGAATTTCATGCTCTGAAACTCCTGCCCTCAAGCTCATGCACTGAAACTCATGCCTTTAATCACATGCACTGAAACTCCTGCCCTGAATCTCCTGCCTTGAAACTGTTGCTCTGAATCTCATGCTCTGGAACTCCTGCACTGAAACTCCTGCCCTGAATCTCCTGCCTTGAAACTCATGCCCTGAATCTCGTGTCCTGAAACTCCTGCCCTGAATCACCTCCTCTGAAACTCTTGCCCTGAATCTCATGCCCTACAACTCCTGCACTGAAACTCCGGCCCTGAAACGCATGCCCAGAATCTGATGCCCTGAATCTCATGCTATGAAGCTCCTGCACTGAAACTCCTGCCCTGAATCTCCTGCCCTGAAACTCATGGCCTGAATCTCATGTCCTGAATCTCATGCTCTGAAACTCCTGCAATGAAACTCCTGCCCTGAATCTCGTGCCTTGAAACTCATGCCCTGAATCTCGTCCTGAAACTCATGCCATAAATCTCATCCCCTGAAACTGCTGCCCTGAATCTCAAGCCCTGAAACCACAGACCTGAAACGCACGCCCTGAAACTCATGTCCTGAATCTCATGCCCTGAAACTCCTGCCCTGAATCTCATGCCGTGAAACTCCTGTTCTCAAACTCATGCCCTGAAACTCCTGCCCTGAATCTCATGCCGTGAAACTCCTGTTCTCAAACTCATGCCCTGAAACTCATGCCCTGAATATCATGCCCTGATACTCAAACACTGAATCTCCTGCCCTGAAAAACATGCCCTCAATCTCATACCCTGACACTCCTGCCCTGAAACTCATGCTCTGAAACTCATGCCCTGAATCACATGCCCTAAAACTCCTGCCCCGAATCATCTGCCCAGAAAATCATGCCCTGAATCAAATGCCCTAAAATTCCTGCTCTGAATCTCATGCCCTGAAACTCCTGCCCTCAAACTCATACACTGAAACTCATGCCCTGAATCTCATTCCTTTAAACTCCTGTCCTGATTCTCATGCCCTGAAACTCATGCCCTGAATCTCATGCCCTGAAACTCCTGCACTGAAACTGATGCCATGAATCTCATATCCTGAAACTCACGCCCTGAATTACATGCCCTGAATCACCTGCCCTGAAATTCATGCCCTGAATCTCCTGCCCTGAAACTCATGCCCTGAATTTCATGCTCTGAAACTACTGCCCTCAAGCTCATGCACTGAAACTCATGCCTTTAATCACATGCCCTAAAATTCCTGCACTGAATCGCATGCCCTGAAACTCATGCCCTGAATCTCATGCCCTGAAACTCCTACCCACAAACTCATACACTGAAACTCATGCACTGAAACTCATGCCCTGAATCTCATGCCTTGAAACTCCTGTCCTGAATCTCATGCCCTGAAACTCATGCCTTGAATCTCATGCCCTGAATCTCCTGCACTGAAACTGATGCCATGAATCTCATATCCTGAAACTCACGCCCTGAATTACATGCCCTGAATACCTGCCCTGAAATTCATGCCTTGAATCACATGCCCTGAAACTCCTGCCCTGAATCTCCTGCCCTGAAACTCATGCCCTGAATTTCATGCTCTGAAACTCCTGCCCTCAAGCTCATGCACTGAAATTCATGCCTTTAATCA
The DNA here is from genome assembly GCF_030028105.1 of Mobula birostris. NCBI lineage: Eukaryota > Metazoa > Chordata > Chondrichthyes > Myliobatiformes > Myliobatidae > Mobula > Mobula birostris. Next base: position 67,851 of record NW_027274570.1, read on the forward strand.
CATGCACTGAAACTCCTGCCCTGAATCTCCTGCCTTGAAACTCTTGCTCTGAATCTCATGCTCTGGAACTCCTGCACTGAAACTCCTGCCCTGAATCTCCTGCCTTGAAACTCATGCCCTGAATCTCGTGCCTTGAAACTCCTGCCCTCGAACTCATGCACTGAAACTCATGCCCTGAATCTCATGCCTTGAAACACCCGTCCTGAATCTCATGCCCTGAAACTCATGCCCTGAATCTCATGCCCTGAAACTCATGCCCTGAATATAATGCCCTGATACTCAAACACTGAATCTCCTGCCCTGAAACACATGCCCTAACTCTCATACCCTGAAACTCCTGCCCTGAAACTCATGCACTGAATCTCATGCCCTGAATCACATGCCCTAAAACTCCTGCCCCGAATCATCTGCCCAGAAACTCATGCCCTGAATCAAATGCCCTAAAATTCCTGCTCTGAATCTCATGCCCTGAAACTCCTGCCCTCAAACTCATACACTGAAACTCATGCACTGAAACTCATGCCCTGAATCTCATTCCTTGAAACTCCTGTCCTGATTCTCATGCCCTGAAAGTCATGCCCTGAATCTCATGCCCTGAAACTCCTGCACTGAAACTGATGCCATGAATCTCATATCCTGAAACTCACGCCCTGAATTACATGCCCTGAATCACCTACCCTGAAATTCATGCCCTGAATCTCCTGCCCTGAAACTCATGCCCTGAATTTCATGCTCTGAAACTACTGCCCTCAAGCTCATGCACTGAAACTCATGCCTTTAATCACATGCCCTAAAATATCTGCACTGAATCTCATGCCCTGAAACTCATGCCCTGAATCTCATGCCCTGAAAATCCTACCCTCAAACTCATACACTGAAACTCATGCACTGAAACTCATGCCCTGAATCTCATACCTTGAAACTCCTGTCCTGAATCTCATGCCCTGAATCTCATGCCTTGAATCTCATGCCCTGAACCTCCTGCACTGAAACTGATGCCATGAATCTCATATCCTGAAACTCACGCCCTGAATTACATGCCCTGAATACCTGCCCTGAAATTCATGCCTTGAATCACATGCCCTGAAACTCATGCCCTGAATTTCATGCTCTGAAACTCCTGCCCTCAAGCTCATGCACTGAAACTCATGCCTTTAATGACATGCACTGAAACTCCTGCCCTGATTCTCCTGCCTTGAAACTCTTGCTCTGAATCTCATGCTCTGGAACTCCTGCACTGAAACTCCTGCCCTGAAACACCTGCCTTGAAACTCATGCCCTGAATCTCGTGCCTTGAAACTCCTGCCCTCGAACTCATGCACTGAAACTCATGCCCTGAATCTCATGCCCTGAAACTCCTACCCACAAACTCATACACTGAAACTCATGCACTGAAACTCATGCCCTGAATCTCATGCCTTGAAACTCCTGTCCTGAATCTCATGCCCTGAAACTCATGCCTTGAATCTCATGCCCTGAATCTCCTGCACTGAAACTGATGCCATGAATCTCATATCCTGAAACTCACGCCCTGAATTACATGCCCTGAATACCTGCCCTGAAATTCATGCCTTGAATCACATGCCCTGAAACTCCTGCCCTGAATCTCCTGCCCTGAAACTCATGCCCTGAATTTCATGCTCTGAAACTCCTGCCCTCAAGCTCATGCACTGAAATTCATGCCTTTAATCACATGCACTGAAACTCCTGCCCTGAATCTCCTGCCTTGAAACTCTTGCTCTGAATCTCATGCTCTGGAACTCCTGCACTGAAACTCCTGCCCTGAATCTCCTGCCTTGAAACTCATGCCCTGAATCTCGTGCCTTGAAACTCCTGCCCTCGAACTCATGCACTGAAACTCATGCCCTGAATCTCATGCCTTGAAACACCCGTCCTGAATCTCATGCCCTGAAACTCATGCCCTGAATCTCATGCCCTGAAACTCATGCCCTGAATATAATGCCCTGATACTCAAACACTGAATCTCCTGCCCTGAAACACATGCCCTAACTCTCATACCCTGAAACTCCTGCCCTGAAACTCATGCACTGAATCTCATGCCCTGAATCACATGCCCTAAAACTCCTGCCCTGAATCATCTGCCCAGAAACTCATGCCCTGAATCACATGCCCTAAAATCCCTGCACTGAATCTCATGCCCTGAAACTCATGCCCTGAATCTCATGCCCTGAAACTCCTACCCTCAAACTCATACACTGAAATTCATGCACTGAAACTCATGCCCTGAATCTCATGCCTTGAGACTCCTGTCCTGAATCTCATGCCCTGAAACTCATGCCCTGAATCTCATGCCCTGAAACTCCTGCACTGAAACTGATGCCATGAATCTCATATCCTGAAACTCACGCCCTGAATTACATGCCCGGAATCACCTGCCCTGAAATTCATGCCTTGAATTTCATGCTCTGAAACTCCTGCCCTCAAGCTCATTCACTGAAACTCATGCCTTTAATCACATGCACTGAAACTCCTGCCCTGAATCTCCTGCCTTGAAACTCTTGCTCTGAATCTCATGCTCTGGAACTCCTGCACTGAAACTCCTGCCCTGGATCTCCTGCCTTGAAACTCATGCCCTGAATCTCGTGCCCTGAAACTTTTGCCATGAATCACCTGCTCTGAAACTCTTGCCCTGAATCTCATGCCCTACAACTCCTGCACTGAAACTCCTGCCCTGAAACGCATGCCCAGAATCTGATGCCCTGAATCTCATGCTATGAAACTCCTGCACTGAAACTCCTTCCCTGAATCTCCTGCCTTGAAACTCATGCCCTGAATCTCATGTCCTGAAACTCATGCCCTAAATCTCATCCCCTGAAACTGCTGCCCTGAATCTCAAGCCCTGAAACCACAGACCTGAAACGCACACCCTGAAACTCATGTCCTGAATCTCGTGCCCTGAAACTCCTGCCCTGAATCTCATGCCGTGAAACTCCTGTTCTCAAACTCATGCCCTGAAACTCCTGCCCTGAATCTCATGCCGTGAAACTCCTGTTCTCAAACTCATGCCCTGAAACTCATGCCCTGAATATCATGCCCTGATACTCAAACACTGAATCTCCTGCCCTGAAACACATGCCCTAAATCTCATACCCTGACACTCCTGCCCTGAAACTCATGCTCTGAAACTCATGCCCTGAATCACATGCCCTAAAACTCCTGCCCCGAATCATCTGCCCAGAAACTCATGCCCTGAATCAAATGCCCTAAAATTCCTGCTCTGAATCTCATGCCCTGAAACTCCTGCCCTCAAACTCATACACTGAAACTCATGCACTGAAACTCATGCCCTGAATCTCATTCCTTGAAACTCCTGTCCAGATTCTGATGCCCTGAAAGTCATGCCCTGAATCTCATGCCCTGAAACTCCTGCACTGAAACTGATGCCATGAATCTCATATCCTGAAACTCACGCCCTGAATTACATGCCCTGAATCACCTGCCCTGAAATTCATGCCCTGAATCTCCTGCCCTGAAACTCATGCCCTGAATTTCATGCTCTGAAACTACTGCCCTCAAGCTCATGCACTGAAACTCATGCCTTTAATCACATGCCCTAAAATATCTGCACTGAATCTCATGCCCTGAAACTCATGCCCTGAATCTCATGCCCTGAAAATCCTACCCTCAAACTCATACACTGAAACTCATGCACTGAAACTCATGCCCTGAATCTCATGCCTTGAAACTCCTGTCCTGAGTCTCATGCCCTGAATCTCATGCCTTGAATCTCATGCCCTGAAAATCCTACCCTCAAACTCATACACTGAAACTCATGCACTGAAACTCATGCCCTGAATCTCATGCCTTGAAACTCCTGTCCTGAGTCTCATGCCCTGAATCTCATGCCTTGAATCTCATGCCCTGAACCTCCTGCACTGAAACTGATGCCATGAATCTCATATCCTGAAACTCACGCCCTGAATTACATGCCCTGAATACCTGCCCTGAAATTCTTGCCTTGAATCACATGCCCTGAAACTCATGCCCTGAATTTCATGCTCTGAAACTCCTGCCCTCAAGCTCATGCACTGAAACTCATGCCTTTAATCACATGCACTGAAACTCCTGCCCTGATTCTCCTGCCTTGAAACTCTTGCTCTGAATCTCATGCTCTGGAACTCCTGCACTGAAACTCCTGCCATGAAACACCTGCCTTGAAACTCATGCCCTGAATCTCGTGCCTTGAAACTCCTGCCCTCGAACTCATGCACTGAAACTCATGCCCTGAATCTCATGCCTTGAAACACCTGTCCTGAATCTCATGCCCTGAAACTCATGCCCTGAATCTCATGACCTGAAACTCCTGCACTGAAACTCATGCCATGAATCTCATATCCTGAAACTCACGCGCTTAATTACATGCCCTGAAACTCCTGCCCTGAAACTCACGCCCTGAATCTCGTGCCCTGAAACTTCTGCCCTGAAACTCATGCACTGAATCTCATGCGCTAAATCTCATGACCTTAAACTCAAGCCGTGAATCTCCTTCCCTGAAACTCATGCCCTGAATCTCATGCTCTGAAACTCCTGCCCTGAAACTCATGCACTGAAAGACATGCACTGAAACTCATGCCCTGAATCTCATGCCTTGAAACTCCTGTCCTGAATCTCATGCCCTGAAACTCATGCCCTGAATCACATGCCCTAAAACTCCTGCCCTGAATCATCTGCCCAGAAACTCATGCCCTGAATCACATGCCCTAAAATCCCTGCACTGAATCTCATGCCCTGAAACTCATGCCCTGAATCTCATGCCCTGAAACTCCTACCCTCAAACTCATACACTGAAATTCATGCACTGAAACTCATGCCCTGAAGCTCATGCCTTGAAACTCCTGTCCTGAATCTCATGCCCTGAAACTCATGCCCTGAATCTCATGCCCTGAAACTCCTGCACTGAAACTGATGCCATGAATCTCATATCCTGAAACTCACGCCCTGAATTACATGCCCGGAATCACCTGCCCTGAAATTCATGCCTTGAATTTCATGCTCTGAAACTCCTGCCCTCAAGCTCATGCACTGAAACTCATGCCTTTAATCACATGCACTGAAACTCCTGCCCTGAATCTCCTGCCTTGAAACTGTTGCTCTGAATCTCATGCTCTGGAACTCCTGCACTGAAACTCCTGCCCTGAATCTCCTGCCTTGAAACTCATGCCCTGAATCTCGTGCCCTGAAACTCCTGCCCTGAATCACCTGCTCTGAAACTCTTGCCCTGAATCTCATGCCCTACAACTCCTGCACTGAAACTCCGGCCCTGAAACGCATGCCCAGAATCTGATGCCCTGAATCTCATGCTATGAAGCTCCTGCACTGAAACTCCTGCCCTGAATCTCCTGCCCTGAAACTCATGGCCTGAATCTCATGTCCTGAATCTCATGCTCTGAAACTCCTGCAATGAAACTCCTGCCCTGAATCTCGTGCCTTGAAACTCATGCCCTGAATCTCATGTCCTGAAACTCATGCCCTAAATCTCATCCCCTGAAACTGCTGCCCTGAATCTCAAGCCCTGAAACCACAGACCTGAAACGCACGCCCTGAAACTCATGTCCTGAATCTCATGCCCTGAAACTCCTGCCCTGAATCTCATGCCGTGAAACTCCTGTTCTCAAACTCATGCCCTGAAACTCCTGCCCTGAATCTCATGCCGTGAAACTCCTGTTCTCAAACTCATGCCCTGAAACTCATGCCCTGAATATCATGCCCTGATACTCAAACACTGAATCTCCTGCCCTGAATCACATGCCCTAAAACTCCTGCCCCGAATCATCTGCCCAGAAAATCATGCCCTGAATCAAATGCCCTAAAATTCCTGCTCTGAATCTCATGCCCTGAAACTCCTGCCCTCAAACTCATACACTGAAACTCATGCACTGAAACTCATGCCCTGAATCTCATTCCTTTAAACTCCTGTCCTGATTCTCATGCCCTGAAACTCATGCCCTGAATCTCATGCCCTGAAACTCCTGCACTGAAACTGATGCCATGAATCTCATATCCTGAAACTCACGCCCTGAATTACATGCCCTGAATCACCTGCCCTGAAATTCATGCCCTGAATCTCCTGCCCTGAAACTCATGCCCTGAATTTCATGCTCTGAAACTACTGCCCTCAAGCTCATGCACTGAAACTCATGCCTTTAATCACATGCCCTAAAATTCCTGCACTGAATCGCATGCCCTGAAACTCATGCCCTGAATCTCATGCCCTGAAACTCCTACCCACAAACTCATACACTGAAACTCATGCACTGAAACTCATGCCCTGAATCTCATGCCTTGAAACTCCTGTCCTGAATCTCATGCCCTGAAACTCATGCCTTGAATCTCATGCCCTGAATCTCCTGCACTGAAACTGATGCCATGAATCTCATATCCTGAAACTCACGCCCTGAATTACATGCCCTGAATACCTGCCCTGAAATTCATGCCTTGAATCACATGCCCTGAAACTCCTGCCCTGAATCTCCTGCCCTGAAACTCATGCCCTGAATTTCATGCTCTGAAACTCCTGCCCTCAAGCTCATGCACTGAAATTCATGCCTTTAATCACATGCACTGAAACTCCTGCCCTGAATCTCCTGCCTTGAAACTCATGGCCTGAATCTCATGTCCTGAATCTCATGCTCTGAAACTCCTGCAATGAAACTCCTGCCCTGAATCTCGTGCCTTGAAACTCATGCCCTGAATCTCATGTCCTGAAACTCATGCCCTAAATCTCATCCCCTGAAACTGCTGCCCTGAATCTCAAGCCCTGAAACCACAGACCTGAAACGCACGCCCTGAAACTCATGTCCTGAATCTCATGCCCTGAAACTCCTGCCCTGAATCTCATGCCGTGAAACTCCTGTTCTCAAACTCATGCCCTGAAACTCCTGCCCTGAATCTCATGCCGTGAAACTCCTGTTCTCAAACTCATGCCCTGAAACTCATGCCCTGAATATCATGCCCTGATACTCAAACACTGAATCTCCTGCCCTGAATCACATGCCCTAAAACTCCTGCCCCGAATCATCTGCCCAGAAAATCATGCCCTGAATCAAATGCCCTAAAATTCCTGCTCTGAATCTCATGCCCTGAAACTCCTGCCCTCAAACTCATACACTGAAACTCATGCACTGAAACTCATGCCCTGAATCTCATTCCTTTAAACTCCTGTCCTGATTCTCATGCCCTGAAACTCATGCCCTGAATCTCATGCCCTGAAACTCCTGCACTGAAACTGATGCCATGAATCTCATATCCTGAAACTCACGCCCTGAATTACATGCCCTGAATCACCTGCCCTGAAATTCATGCCCTGAATCTCCTGCCCTGAAACTCATGCCCTGAATTTCATGCTCTGAAACTACTGCCCTCAAGCTCATGCACTGAAACTCATGCCTTTAATCACATGCCCTAAAATTCCTGCACTGAATCGCATGCCCTGAAACTCATGCCCTGAATCTCATGCCCTGAAACTCCTACCCACAAACTCATACACTGAAACTCATGCACTGAAACTCATGCCCTGAATCTCATGCCTTGAAACTCCTGTCCTGAATCTCATGCCCTGAAACTCATGCCTTGAATCTCATGCCCTGAATCTCCTGCACTGAAACTGATGCCATGAATCTCATATCCTGAAACTCACGCCCTGAATTACATGCCCTGAATACCTGCCCTGAAATTCATGCCTTGAATCACATGCCCTGAAACTCCTGCCCTGAATCTCCTGCCCTGAAACTCATGCCCTGAATTTCATGCTCTGAAACTCCTGCCCTCAAGCTCATGCACTGAAATTCATGCCTTTAATCACATGCACTGAAACTCCTGCCCTGAATCTCCTGCCTTGAAACTCTTGCTCTGAATCTCATGCTCTGGAACTCCTGCACTGAAACTCCTGCCCTGAATCTCCTGCCATGAAACTCATGCCCTGAATCTCGTGCCTTGAAACTCCTGCCCTCGAACTCATGCACTGAAACTCATGCCCTGAATCTCATGCCTTGAAACACCCGTCCTGAATCTCATGCCCTGAAACTCATGCCCTGAATCTCATGACCTGAAACTCCTGTACTGAAACTCATGCCATGAATCTCATATCCTGAAACTCACGCCCTGAATTACATGCCCTGAAACTCCTGCCCTGAAACTCATGCCCTGAATCTCGTGCCCTGAAACTTCTGCCCTGAAACTCATACACTGAATCTCATGCGCTAAATCTCATGACCTTAAACTCAAGCCGTGAATCTCCTTCCCTGAAACTCATGCCCTAAATCTCAAGCCCTGGAACCACAGACCTGAAACCCATGCCCTGAAACTCATGCTCTGAATCTCATGCCGTGAAACCCCTGCCCTCAAACTCATGCACTGAAACTCATGCCCTGACTCTCCTGCCCTGAAACTCCTGCACTGAAATACGTGCCCTAAAACACCTGCCTTGAAAGTCAAGCCCAGAATCTCATGCCCTGAATCTCCTGCCCTGAATCTCCTGCCTTGAAACTCATGCCCTGAATCTCATGCCCTCAAACTCTTGCACTGAAACACCTGCCCTAAATCTCATCCCCTGAAACAGCTGCCCTGAATCTCAAGCCCTGAAACCACAGACCTGAAACGCACGCCCTGAAACTCATGTCCTGAATCTCATGCCCTGAAACTCCTGCCCTGAATCTCATGCCGTGAAACTCCTGTTCTCAAAGTCATGCCCTGAAACTCCTGCCCTGAATCTCATGCCGTGAAACTCCTGTTCTCAAACTCATGCCCTGAAACTCATGCCCTGAATATCATGCCCTGATACTCAAACACTGAATCTCCTGACCTGAAACACATGCCCTGAATCTCATACCCTGACACTCCTGCCCTGAAACTCATGCTCTGAAACTCATGCCCTGAATCATGTGCCCTAAAACTCCTGCCCCGAATCATCTTCCCAGAAACTCATGCCCTGAATCAAATGCCCTAAAATTCCTGCTCTGAATCTCATGCCCTGAAACTCCTGCCCTCAAACTCATACACTGAAACTCATGCACTGAAACTCATGCCCTGAATCTCATTCCTTGAAACTCCTGTCCTGATTCTCATGCCCTGAAACTCATGCCCTGAATCTCATGCCCTGAAACTCCTGCACTGAAACTGATGCCATGAATCTCATATCCTGAAACTCACGCCCTGAATTACGTGCCCTGAAACACCTGCCCTGAAATTCATGCCCTGAATCTCCTGCCCTGAAGCTCATGCCCTGAATTTCATGCTCTGAAACTCCTGCCCTCAAGCTCATGCACTGAACCTCATGCCTTTAATCACATGCACTGAAACTCCTGCCCTGAATCTCCTGCCCTGAAACTCTTGCTCTGAATCTCATGCTCTGGAACTCCTGCACTGAAACTCCTGCCCTGAATCTCCTGCCTTGAAACTCATGCCCTGAATCTCGTGCCTTGAAACTCCTGCCCTCGAACTCATGCACTGAAACTCATGCCCTGAATCTCATGCCTTGAAACACCCGTCCTGAATCTCATGCCCTGAAACTCATGCCCTGAATCTCATGACCTGAAACTCCTGTACTGAAACTCATGTCATGAATCTCATATCCTGAAACTCACGCCCTGAATTACATGCCCTGAAACTCCTGCCCTGAAACTCATGCCCTGAATCTCGTGCCCTGAAACTTCTGCCCTGAAACTCATGCACTGAATCTCATGCGCTAAATCTCATGACCTTAAACTCAAGCCGTGAATCTCCTTCCCTGAAACTCATGCCCTGAATCTCATGCTCTGAAACTCCTGCCCTGAAACTCATGCACTGAAAGACATGCCCTGGAACTCTTGCACTGAAACTCTTAAAATGAAACACCTGCCCTGAATCTCCTGCCCTGAAACTGCTGCCCTGAATCTCAAGCCCTGGAACCACAGACCTGAAACCCATGCCCTGAAACTCATGCTCTGAATCTCATGTCGTGAAACCCCTGCCCTCAAACTCATGCACTGAAACTCATGCCCTGAATCTCCTGCCCTGAAACTCCTGCACTGAAATACGTGCCCTAAAACACCTGCCTTGAAAGTCAAGCCCAGAATCTCATGCCCTGAATCTCCTGCCCTGAATCTCCTGCCTTGAAACTCATGCCCTGAATCTCATGCCCTCAAACTCTTGCACTGAAACAACTGCCCTAAAAGACATGCCCTGAATCTCATGCCCTGAAATTCCTGCCCTGAAACTCATGCCCTGAATCTCATGCCCTGAAACTCTTGCACTGAAACACCTACCCTAAAACTCATGTCCTGAACCTCATGCCCTGAATCTCATGCCGTGAAACTCATGCACTGAAACTTCTGTCGTGAAACTGATGCCCTGAATCTCATGCACTGACACTCATGCCCTGAACCTCATGCCCTGAAACTCAAGCCCTGAACCTCATGCCCTGAAACTCAGGCCCTGAATCTCATGCACTGAAACTATTGCCCTAAATCTCATACCCAGAAACTCCTGCCCTGAAACTCATGCACTGAAACTCATGCCCTGAATCACATGCCCTAAAACTCCTGCCCTGATTCATCTGCCCAGAAACTCATTATCTGAATCACATGCCCTCACATTCCTGCCCTGAATCTCATGCCCTGAAACTCATGCCCTGAATCTCATGCCTTGAAACTCCTGTCCTGAATCTCATGCCCTGAAACTCATGCCCTGAATCTCATGCCTTGAAACTCCTGCCCTCAAATCCATGCACTGAAACTCAGGCACTGAAACTCACGCTGTGAATTACATGCCCTGAAACTCCTGCCCTGAAACTCATGTCCTGAAACTCATGCCCTGAATCTCGTGCCCTGAAACTTCTGCCTTGAAACTCAAACACTGAATCTCATGCGCTAAATCTCATGATCTTAAACTCAAGCCGTGAATCTCCTGCCCTGAAACTCATGCCCTGAATCTCATGCCCTGAATATGATGCCCTGATACTCAAACACTGAATCTCCTGCCCTGAAACACATGCCCTAACTCTCATACCCTGAAACTCCTGCCCTGAAACTCATGCACTGAAACTCATGCCCTGAATCACATGCCCTAAAACTCCTGCCCTGAATCATCTGCCCAGAAACTCATGCCCTGAATCACATGCCCTAAAATCCCTGCACTGAATCTCATGCCCTGAAACTCATGCCCTGAATCTCATGCCCTGAAACTCCTACCCTCAAACTCATACACTGAAATTCATGCACTGAAACTCATGCCCTGAAATTCATGCCTTGAAACTCCTGTCCTGAATCTCATGCCCTGAAACTCATGCCCTGAATCTCATGCCCTGAAACTCCTGCACTGAAACTGATGCCATGAATCTCATATCCTGAAACTCACGCCCTGAATTACATGCCCGGAATCACCTGCCCTGAAATTCATGCCTTGAATTTCATGCTCTGAAACTCCTGCCCTCAAGCTCATGCACTGAAACTCATGCCTTTAATCACATGCACTGAAACTCCTGCCCTGAATCTCCTGCCTTGAAACTCTTGCTCTGAATCTCATGCTCTGGAACTCCTGCACTGAAACTCCTGCCCTGAATCTCCTGCCTTGAAACTCATGCCCTGAATCTCGTGCCCTGAAACTACTGCCATGAAACACCTGCTCTGAAACTCTTGCCCTGACTCTCATGCCCTACAACTCCTGCACTGAAACTCCGGCCCTGAAACGCATGCCCAGAATCTGATGCCCTGAATCTCATGCTATGAAGCTCCTGCACTGAAACTCCTGCCCTGAATCTCCTGCCCTGAAACTCATGGCCTGAATCTCAAGTCCTGAATCTCATGCTCTGAAACTCCTGCAATGAAACTCCTGCCCTGAATCTCCTGCCTTGAAACTCATGCCCTGAATCTCATGTCCTGAAACTCATGCCCTAAATCTCATCCCCTGAAACTGCTGCCCTGAATCTCAAGCCCTGAAACCACAGACCTGAAACGCACGCCCTGAAACTCATGTCCTGAATCTCATGCCCTGAAACTCCTGCCCTGAATCTCATGCCGTGAAACTCCTGTTCTCAAACTCATGCCCTGAAACTCCTGCCCTGAATCTCATGCCGTGAAACTCCTGTTCTCAAACTCATGCCCTGAAACTCATGCCCTGAATATCATGCCCTGATACTCAAACACTGAATCTCCTGCCCTGAAACACATGCCCTCAATCTCATACCCTGACACTCCTGCCCTGAAACTCATGCTCTGAAACTCATGCCCTGAATCACATGCCCTAAAACTCCTGCCCCGAATCATCTGCCCAGAAACTCATGCCCTGAATCAAATGCCCTAAAATTCCTGCTCTGAATCTCATGCCCTGAAACTCCTGCCCTCAAACTCATACACTGAAACTCATGCACTGAAACTCATGCCCTGAATCTCATTCCTTGAAACTCCTGTCCTGATTCTCATGCCCTGAAACTCATGCCCTGAATCTCATGCCCTGAAACTCCTGCACTGAAACTCATGCCCTGAATTTCATGCTCTGAAACTACTGCCCTCAAGCTCATGCACTGAAACTCATGCCTTTAATCACATGCCCTAAAATTCCTGCACTGAAACTCATGCCCTGAATCTCATGCCTTGAAACTCCTGTCCTGAATCTCATGCCCTGAAAGTCATGCCTTGAATCTCATGCCCGGAACCTCCTGCACTGAAACTGATGCCATGAATCTCATATCCTGAAACTCACGCCCTGAATTACATGCCCTGAATACCTGCCCTGAAATTCAAGCCTTGAATCACATGCCCTGAAACTCCTGCCCTGAATCTCCTGCCTTGAAACTTATGCCCTGAATCTCGTGCCTTGAAACTCCTGCCCTCGAACTCATGCACTGAAACTCATGCCCTGAATCTCATGCCTTGAAACACCCGTCCTGAATCTCATGCCCTGAAACTCATGCCCTGAATCTCATGACCTGAATCTCCTGTACTGAAACTCATGCCATGAATCTCATATCCTGAAACTCACGCCCTGAATTACATGCCCTGAAACTCCTGCCCCGAAACTCATGCCCTGAATCTCATGCCTTGAAACTCCTGCCCTCAAATCCATGCACTGAAACTCAGGCACTGAAACTCACGCTGTGAATTACATGCCCTAAAACTCCTGCCCTGAAACTCATGTCCTGAAACTCATGCCCTGAATCTCGTGCCCTGAAACTTCTGCCCTGAAACTCAAACACTGAATCTCATGCGCTAAATCTCATGATCTTAAACTCAAGCCGTGAATCTCCTGCCCTGAAACTCATGCCCTGAATCTCATGCTCTGAAACTCCTGCCCTGAAACTCATGCACTGAAAGACATGCCCTGAAACTCTTGCACTGAAACACCGGCCCTGAATCTCCTGCCCTGAAACTGCTGCCCTGAATCTCATGCCCTGAAACTCCTACCCTCAAACTCATACACTGAAATTCATGCACTGAAACTCATGCCCTGAAATTCATGCCTTGAAACTCCTGTCCTGAATCTCATGCCCTGAAACTCATGCCCTGAATCTCATGCCCTGAAACTCCTGCACTGAAACTGATGCCATGAATCTCATATCCTGAAACTCACGCCCTGAATTACATGCCCGGAATCACCTGCCCTGAAATTCATGCCTTGAATTTCATGCTCTGAAACTCCTGCCCTCAAGCTCATGCACTGAAACTCATGCCTTTAATCACATGCACTGAAACTCTTGCCCTGAATCTCCTGCCTTGAAACTCTTGCTCTGAATCTCATGCTCTGGAACTCCTGCACTGAAACTCCTGCCCTGAATCTCCTGCCTTGAAACTCATGCCCTGAATCTCGTGCCTTGAAACTCCTGCCCTCGAACTCATGCACTGAAACTCATGCCCTGAATCTCATGCCTTGAAACACCCGTCCTGAATCTCATGCCCTGAAACGCATGCCCTGAATCTCATGACCTGAAACTCCTGTACTGAAACTCATGTCATGAATCTCATATCCTGAAACTCACGCCCTGAATTACATGCCCTGAAACTCCTGCCCTGAAACTCATGCCCTGAATCTCGTGCCCTGAAACTTCTGCCCTGAAACTCATGCACTGAATCTCATGCGCTAAATCTCATGACCTTAAACTCAAGCCGTGAATCTCCTTCCCTGAAACTCATGCCCTGAATCTCATGCTCTGAAACTCCTGCCCTGAAACTCATGCACTGAAAGACATGCCCTGGAACTCTTGCACTGAAACTCTTGCAATGAAACACCTGCCCTGAATCTCCTGCCCTGAAACTGCTGCCCTGAATCTCAAGCCCTGGAACCACAGACCTGAAACCCATGCCCTGAAACTCATGCTCTGAATCTCATGTCGTGAAACCCCTGCCCTCAAACTCATGCACTGAAACTCATGCCCTGAATCTCCTGCCCTGAAACTCCTGCACTGAAATACGTGCCCTAAAACACCTGCCTTGAAAGTCAAGCCCAGAATCTCATGCCCTGAATCTCCTGCCCTGAATCTCCTGCCTTGAAACTCATGCCCTGAATCTCATGCCCTCAAACTCTTGCACTGAAACAACTGCCCTAAAAGACATGCCCTGAATCTCATGCCCTGAAATTCCTGCCCTGAAACTCATGCCCTGAATCTCATGCCCTGAAACTCTTGCACTGAAACACCTACCCTAAAACTCATGTCCTGAACCTCATGCCCTGAATCTCATGCCGTGAAACTCATGCACTGAAACTTCTGTCGTGAAACTGATGCCCTGAATCTCATGCACTGACACTCATGCCCTGAACCTCATGCCCTGAAACTCAAGCCCTGAACCTCATGCCCTGAAACTCAGGCCCTGAATCTCATGCACTGAAACTATTGCCCTAAATTTCATACCCTGAAACTCCTGCCCTGAAACTCATGCACTGAAACTCATGCCCTGAATCACATGCCCTAAAACTCCTGCCCTGATTCATCTGCCCAGAAACTCATTATCTGAATCACATGCCCTCACATTCCTGCCCTGAATCTCATGCCCTGAAACTCATGCCATGAATCTCATGCCTTGAAACTCCTGTCCTGAATCTCATGCCCTGAAACTAATGCCCTGAATCTCATGCCTTGAAACTCCTGCCCTCAAATCCATGCACTGAAACTCAGGCACTGAAACTCACGCTGTGAATTACATGCCCTGAAACTCCTGCCCTGAAACTCATGTCCTGAAACTCATGCCCTGAATCTCGTGCCCTGAAACTTCTGCCCTGAAACTCAAACACTGAATCTCATGCGCTAAATCTCATGATCTTAAACTCAAGCCGTGAATCTCCTGCCCTGAAACTCATGCCCTGAATCTCATGCCCTGAATATGATGCCCTGATACTCAAACACTGAATCTCCTGCCCTGAAACACATGCCCTAACTCTCATACCCTGAAACTCCTGCCCTGAAACTCATGCACTGAAACTCATGCCCTGAATCACATGCCCTAAAACTCCTGCCCTGAATCATCTGCCCAGAATCTCATGCCCTGAATCACATGCCCTAAAATCCCTGCACTGAATCTCATGCCCTGAAACTCATGCCCTGAATCTCATGCCCTGAAACTCCTACCCTCAAACTCATACACTGAAATTCATGCACTGAAACTCATGCCCTGAAATTCATGCCTTGAAACTCCTGTCCTGAATCTCATGCCCTGAAACTCATGCCCTGAATCTCATGCCCTGAAACTCCTGCACTGAAACTGATGCCATGAATCTCATATCCTGAAACTCACGCCCTGAATTACATGCCCGGAATCACCTGCCCTGAAATTCATGCCTTGAATTTCATGCTCTGAAACTCCTGCCCTCAAGCTCATGCACTGAAACTCATGCCTTTAATCACATGCACTGAAACTCTTGCCCTGAATGTCCTGCCTTGAAACTCTTGCTCTGAATCTCATGCTCTGGAACTCCTGCACTGAAACTCCTGCCCTGAATCTCCTGCCTTGAAACTCATGCCCTGAATCTCGTGCCCTGAAACTACTGCCATGAAACACCTGCTCTGAAACTCTTGCCCTGAATCTCATGCCCTACAACTCCTGCACTGAAACTCCGGCCCTGAAACGCATGCCCAGAATCTGATGCCCTGAATCTCATGCTATGAAGCTCCTGCACTGAAACTCCTGCCCTTAATCTCCTGCCCTGAAACTCATGGCCTGAATCTCAAGTCCTGAATCTCATGCTCTGAAACTCCTGCAATGAAACTCCTGCCCTGAATCTCCTGCCTTGAAACTCATGCCCTGAATCTCATGTCCTGAAACTCATGCCCTAAATCTCATCCCCTGAAACTGCTGCCCTGAATCTCAAGCCCTGAAACCACAGACCTGAAACGCACGCCCTGAAACTCATGTCCTGAATCTCATGCCCTGAAACTCCTGCCCTGAATCTCATGCCGTGAAACTCCTGTTCTCAAACTCATGCCCTGAAACTCCTGCCCTGAATCTCATGCCGTGAAACTCCTGTTCTCAAACTCATGCCCTGAAACTCATGCCCTGAATATCATGCCCTGATACTCAAACACTGAATCTCCTGCCCTGAAACACATGCCCTCAATCTCATACCCTGACACTCCTGCCCTGAAACTCATGCTCTGAAACTCATGCCCTGAATCACATGCCCTAAAACTCCTGCCCCGAATCATCTGCCCAGAAACTCATGCCCTGAATCAAATGCCCTAAAATTCCTGCTCTGAATCTCATGCCCTGAAACTCCTGCCCTCAAACTCATACACTGAAACTCATGCACTGAAACTCATGCCCTGAATCTCATTCCTTGAAACTCCTGTCCTGATTCTCATGCCCTGAAACTCATGCCCTGAATCTCATGCCCTGAAACTCCTGCACTGAAACCGATGCCATGAATCTCATATCCTGAAACTCACGCCCTGAATTCCATGCCCTGAATCACCTGCCCTGAAATTCATGCCCTGAATCTCCTGCCCTGAAACTCATGCCCTGAATTTCATGCTCTGAAACTACTGCCCTCAAGCTCATGCACTGAAACTCATGCCTTTAATCACATGCCCTAAAATTCCTGCACTGAATCTCATGCCCTGAAACTCATGCCCTGAATCTCATGCCCTGAAACTCCTACCCTCAAACTCATACACTGAAACTCATGCACTGAAACTCATGCCCTGAATCTCATGCCTTGAAACTCCTGTCCTGAATCTCATGCCCTGAAAGTCATGCCTTGAATCTCATGCCCGGAACCTCCTGCACTGAAACTGATGCCATGAATCTCATATCCTGAAACTCACGCCCTGAATTACATGCCCTGAATACCTGCCCTGAAATTCATGCCTTGAATCACATGCCCTGAAACTCCTGCCCTGAATCTCCTGCCTTGAAACTTATGCCCTGAATCTCGTGCCTTGAAACTCCTGCCCTCGAACTCATGCACTGAAACTCATGCCCTGAATCTCATGCCTTGAAACACCCGTCCTGAATCTCATGCCCTGAAACTCATGCCCTGAATCTCATGACCTGAATCTCCTGTACTGAAACTCATGCCATGAATCTCATATCCTGAAACTCACGCCCTGAATTACATGCCCTGAAACTCCTGCCCTGAAACTCATGCCCTGAATCTCATGCCTTGAATCTCCTGCCCTCAAATCCATGCACTGAAACTCAGGCACTGAAACTCACGCTGTGAATTACATGCCCTAAAACTCCTGCCCTGAAACTCATGTCCTGAAACTCATGCCCTGAATCTCGTGCCCTGAAACTTCTGCCCTGAAACTCAAACACTGAATCTCATGCGCTAAATCTCATGATCTTAAACTCAAGCCGTGAATCTCCTGCCCTGAAACTCATGCCCTGAATCTCATGCTCTGAAACTCCTGCCCTGAAACTCATGCACTGAAAGACATGCCCTGAAACTCTTGCACTGAAACACCGGCCCTGAATCTCCTGCCCTGAAACTGCTGCCCTGAATCTCATGCCCTGAAACTCCTACCCTCAAACTCATACACTGAAATTCATGCACTGAAACTCATGCCCTGAAATTCATGCCTTGAAACTCCTGTCCTGAATCTCATGCCCTGAAACTCATGCCCTGAATCTCATGCCCTGAAACTCCTGCACTGAAACTGATGCCATGAATCTCATATCCTGAAACTCACGCCCTGAATTACATGCCCGGAATCACCTGCCCTGAAATTCATGCCTTGAATTTCATGCTCTGAAACTCCTGCCCTCAAGCTCATGCACTGAAACTCATGCCTTTAATCACATGCACTGAAACTCTTGCCCTGAATCTCCTGCCTTGAAACTCTTGCTCTGAATCTCATGCTCTGGAACTCCTGCACTGAAACTCCTGCCCTGAATCTCCTGCCTTGAAACTCATGCCCTGAATCTCGTGCCCTGAAACTCCTGCCATGAAACACCTGCTCTGAAAATCTTGCCCTGAATCTCATGCCCTACAACTCCTGCACTGAAACTCCGGCCCTGAAACGCATGCCCAGAATCTGATGCCCTGAATCTCATGCTATGAAGCTCCTGCACTGAAACTCCTGCCCTGAATCTCCTGCCCTGAAACTCATGGCCTGAATCTCAAGTCCTGAATCTCATGCTCTGAAACTCCTGCAATGAAACTCCTGCCCTGAATCTCCTGCCTTGAAACTCATGCCCTGAATCTCATGTCCTGAAACTCATGCCCTAAATCTCATCCCCTGAAACTGCTGCCCTGAATCTCAAGCCCTGAAACCACAGACCTGAAACGCACGCCCTGAAACTCATGTCCTGAATCTCATGCCCTGAAACTCCTGCCCTGAATCTCATGCCGTGAAACTCCTGTTCTCAAACTCATGCCCTGAAACTCCTGCCCTGAATCTCATGCCGTGAAACTCCTGTTCTCAAACTCATGCCCTGAAACACATGCCCTGAATATCATGCCCTGATACTCAAACACTGAATCTCCTGCCCTGAAACACATGCCCTCAATCTCATACCCTGACACTCCTGCCCTGAAACTCATGCTCTGAAACTCATGCCCTGAATCACATGCCCTAAAACTCCTGCCCCGAATCATCTGCCCAGAAACTCATGCCCTGAATCAAATGCCCTAAAATTCCTGCTCTGAATCTCATGCCCTGAAACTCCTGCCCTCAAACTCATACACTGAAACTCATGCACTGAAACTCATGCCCTGAATCTCATTCCTT
The DNA here is from genome assembly GCF_030028105.1 of Mobula birostris. Lineage (NCBI taxonomy): Eukaryota > Metazoa > Chordata > Chondrichthyes > Myliobatiformes > Myliobatidae > Mobula > Mobula birostris. The sequence goes on from NW_027274570.1 coordinate 87,004, forward strand.
GAAACTCCTGTCCTGATTCTCATGCCCTGAAACTCATGCCCTGAATCTCATGCCCTGAAACTCCTGCACTGAAACCGATGCCATGAATCTCATATCCTGAAACTCACGCCCTGAATTACATGCCCTGAATCACCTGCCCTGAAATTCATGCCCTGAATCTCCTGCCCTGAAACTCATGCCCTGAATTTCATGCTCTGAAACTACTGCCCTCAAGCTCATGCACTGAAACTCATGCCTTTAATCACATGCCCTAAAATTCCTAAACTGAATCTCATGCCCTGAAACTCCTACCCTCAAACTCATACACTAAAACTCATGCCCTGAATCTCATGACCTGAATCTCCTGTACTGAAACTCATGCCATGAATCTCATATCCTGAAACTCACGCCCTGAATTACATGCCCTGAAACTCCTGCCCTGAAACTCATGCCCTGAATCTCATGCCTTGAATCTCCTGCCCTCAAATCCATGCACTGAAACTCAGGCACTGAAACTCACGCTGTGAATTACATGCCCTAAAACTCCTGCCCTGAAACTCATGTCCTGAAACTCATGCCCTGAATCTCGTGCCCTGAAACTTCTGCCCTGAAACTCAAACACTGAATCTCATGCGCTAAATCACATGATCTTAAACTCAAGCCGTGAATCTCCTGCCCTGAAACTCATGCCCTGAATCTCATGCTCTGAAACTCCTGCCCTGAAACTCATGCACTGAAAGACATGCCCTGAAACTCTTGCACTGAAACACCGGCCCTGAATCTCCTGCCCTGAAACTGCTGCCCTGAATCTCATGCCCTGAAACTCCTACCCTCAAACTCATACACTGAAATTCATGCACTGAAACTCATGCCCTGAAATTCATGCCTTGAAACTCCTGTCCTGAATCTCATGCCCTGAAACTCATGCCCTGAATCTCATGCCCTGAAACTCCTGCACTGAAACTGATGCCATGAATCTCATATCCTGAAACTCACGCCCTGAATTACATGCCCGGAATCACCTGCCCTGAAATTCATGCCTTGAATTTCATGCTCTGAAACTCCTGCCCTCAAGCTCATGCACTGAAACTCATGCCTTTAATCACATGCACTGAAACTCTTGCCCTGAATCTCCTGCCTTGAAACTCTTGCTCTGAATCTCATGCTCTGGAACTCCTGCACTGAAACTCCTGCCCTGAATCTCCTGCCTTGAAACTCATGCCCTGAATCTCGTGCCCTGAAACTCCTGCCATGAAACACCTGCTCTGAAAATCTTGCCCTGAATCTCATGCCCTACAACTCCTGCACTGAAACTCCGGCCCTGAAACGCATGCCCAGAATCTGATGCCCTGAATCTCATGCTATGAAGCTCCTGCACTGAAACTCCTGCCCTGAATCTCCTGCCCTGAAACTCATGGCCTGAATCTCAAGTCCTGAATCTCATGCTCTGAAACTCCTGCAATGAAACTCCTGCCCTGAATCTCCTGCCTTGAAACTCATGCCCTGAATCTCATGTCCTGAAACTCATGCCCTAAATCTCATCCCCTGAAACTGCTGCCCTGAATCTCAAGCCCTGAAACCACAGACCTGAAACGCACGCCCTGAAACTCATGTCCTGAATCTCATGCCCTGAAACTCCTGCCCTGAATCTCATGCCGTGAAACTCCTGTTCTCAAACTCATGCCCTGAAACTCCTGCCCTGAATCTCATGCCGTGAAACTCCTGTTCTCAAACTCATGCCCTGAAACACATGCCCTGAATATCATGCCCTGATACTCAAACACTGAATCTCCTGCCCTGAAACACATGCCCTCAATCTCATACCCTGACACTCCTGCCCTGAAACTCATGCTCTGAAACTCATGCCCTGAATCACATGCCCTAAAACTCCTGCCCCGAATCATCTGCCCAGAAACTCATGCCCTGAATCAAATGCCCTAAAATTCCTGCTCTGAATCTCATGCCCTGAAACTCCTGCCCTCAAACTCATACACTGAAACTCATGCACTGAAACTCATGCCCTGAATCTCATTCCTTGAAACTCCTGTCCTGATTCTCATGCCCTGAAACTCATGCCCTGAATCTCATGCCCTGAAACTCCTGCACTGAAACCGATGCCATGAATCTCATATCCTGAAACTCACGCCCTGAATTACATGCCCTGAATCACCTGCCCTGAAATTCATGCCCTGAATCTCCTGCCCTGAAACTCATGCCCTGAATTTCATGCTCTGAAACTACTGCCCTCAAGCTCATGCACTGAAACTCATGCCTTTAATCACATGCCCTAAAATTCCTAAACTGAATCTCATGCCCTGAAACTCCTACCCTCAAACTCATACACTAAAACTCATGCACTAAAACTCATGCCCTGAATCTCATGCCTTGAAACTCCTGTCCTGAATCTCATGCCCTGAAACTCATGCCTTGAATCTCATGCCCTGAACCTCCTGCACTGAAACTGATGCCATGAATCTCATATCCTGAAACTCACGCCCTGAATTACATGCCCTGAATACCTGCCCTGAAATTCATGCCTTGAATCACATGCCCTGAAACTCCTGCCCTGAATCTCCTGCCTTGAAACTTATGCCCTGAATCTCGTGCCTTGAAACTCCTGCCCTCGAACTCATGCACTGAAACTCATGCCCTGAATCTCATGCCTTGAAACACCCGTCCTGAATCTCATGCCCTGAAACTCATGCCCTGAATCTCATGACCTGAAACTCCTGTACTGAAACTCATGCCATGAATCTCATATCCTGAAACTCACGCCCTGAATTACATGCCCTGAAAATCCTGCCCTGAAACTCATGCCCAGAATCTCGTGCCCTGAAACTTCTGCCCTGAAACTCATGCACTGAATCTCATGCGCTAAATCTCATGACCTTAAACTCAAGCCGTGAATCTCCTTCCCTGAAACTCATGCCCTGAATCTCATGCTCTGAAACTCCTGCCCTGAAACTCATGCACTGAAAGACATGCCCTGGAACTCTTGCACTGAAACTCTTGCAATGAAACACCTGCCCTGAATCTCCTGCCCTGAAACTGCTGCCCTGAATCTCAAGCCCTGGAACCACAGACCTGAAACCCATGCCCTGAAACTCATGCTCTGAATCTCATGCCGTGAAACCCCTGCCCTCAAACTCATGCACTGAAACTCATGCCCTGAATCTCCTGCCCTGAAACTCCTGCACTGAAATACGTGCCCTAAAACACCTGCCTTGAAAGTCAAGCCCAGAATCTCATGCCCTGAATCTCCTGCCCTGAATCTCCTGCCTTGAAACTTATGCCCTGAATCTCATGCCCTCAAACTCTTGCACTGAAACAACTGCCCTAAAACACATGCCCTGAATCTCATGCCCTGAAATTCCTGCCCTGAAACTCATGCCCTGAATCTCATGCCCTGAATCTCATGCCGTGAAACTCATGCACTGAAACTCCTGTCGTGAAACTGATGCCCTGAATCTCATGCACTGACGCTCATGCCCTGAACCTCATGCCCTGAAACTCAAGCCCTGAACCTCATGCCCTGAAACTCAAGCCCTGAATCTCATGCACTGAAACTCATGCCCTAAATCTCATACCCTGAAACTCCTGCCCTGAAACTCATGCACTGAAACTCATGCCCTGAATCACATGCCCTAAAACTCCTGCCCTGATTCATCTGCCCAGAACCTATTATCTGAATCACATGCCCTGAAATTCCTGCCCTGAATCTCATGCCCTGAAACTCATGCCCTGAAACTCATGCCCTGAATCTCATGCCTTGAAACTCCTGTCCTGAATCTCATGCCCTGAAACTCATGCCCTGAATCTCATGCCTTGAAACTCCTGCCCTCAAATCCATGCACTGAAACTCAGGCACTGAAACTCACGCTGTGAATTACATGCCCTAAAACTCCTGCCCTGAGACTCATGTCCTGAAACTCATGCCCTGAATCTCGTGCCCTGAAACTTCTGCCCTGAAACTCAAACACTGAATCTCATGCGCTAAATCTCATGATCTTAAACTCAAGCCGTGAATCTCCTGCCCTGAAACTCATGCCCTGAATCTCATGCTCTGAAACTCCTGCCCTGAAACTCATGCACTGAAAGACATGCCCTGAAACTCTTGCACTGAAACACCGGCCCTGAATCTCCTGCCCTGAAACTGCTGCCCTGAAACCACAGACCTGAAACCCATGCCCTTAAACTCATGCCCTGAAGCTCATGCCCTGAATCTCATGCCTTGAAACTCCTGTCCTGAATCTCATGCCTAGAAACTCCTGCCCTCAAACTCATGCACTGAAACTCATGCACTGAAACGCACGCCCAGAATTAAATGTCCTGAAACTCCTGCCCTGAAACTCATGCCCTGAATCTCGTGCCCTGAAACTTCTGCCTTGAAACTCATGCACTGAATCTCATGCACTAAATCTCATGACCTTAAACTCAAGCCGTGAATCTCCTGCCCTGAACCTCATGCCCTGAATCTCATGCTCTGAAATTCCTGCCCTGAAACTAATGCACTGAAAGACATGCCCTGAAACTCTTGCACTGAAACACCGGCCCTGAATCTCCTGATCTGAAACTGCTGTCCTGAATCTCAAGCCCTGAAACCACAGCCCTGAAACCCATGCCCTTAATCTCATGCCCCGAAACTCATGCCCTGAATCTCATGCCGTGAAACTCCTGCCCTCAAACTCATGCACTGAAACTCATGCTGTGAATCTCCTGCCCTGAAACTCCTGCACTGAAATACGTGCCCTAAAACACCTGCCTTGAAACTCAAGCCCCGAATCTCATGCCCTGAATCTCCTGCCCTGAATCTCCTGCCTTGAAACTCATGCCCTGAATCTCATGTCCTCAAACTCTTGCACTGAAACACCTGCCCTAAAACACATGCCCTGAATCTCATGCCGTGAAATTCCTGCCCTGAAACTCCTGTCCTGAATCTCATGCCCTGAAACTCATGCACTGAAACTCCTGCCATGAAACTCCTGCCCTAAAACTCATGCCCTGAAACTCAAACCCTTACTCTCCTGCCCTGAAACTCATGCCTTGAATCTCATGCCTTGATACTCCTGCCCTCAAACTCATGCACTGAAACTCATGCACTGAATCTCATGCGCTAAATCTCATGACCTTAAACTCAAGCCGTGAATCTCCTGCCCTGAAACTCTTGCACTGTAACACCTACCCTAAAACTCATGTCCTGAATCTCATGCCCTGAATCTCATGCCGTGAAAATCATGCACTGAAACTCTTGCCCTGAAACTGATGCCTGATTCTCATGAACTGAAACTCATGCCCTGAACCTCATGCCCTGAAACTCAAGCCCTGAATCTCATGCACTGAAACTCATGTCCTAAATCTCATACCCTGAAACTCCTGCCCCGAAACTCATGCACTGAAACTCATGCCCTGAATCACAAGCTCTAAAACTCCTGCCCTGAATCATCTGCCCAGAAACTCATTATCTGAATCACATGCCCTGAAATTCCTGCCCTGAATCTCATGCCCTGAAACTCATTCTCTGAATCTCATGCCTTGAAACTCCTTCCCTCAAACTCATGCACTGAAACTCATGCACTGAAACTCATGCCCTGAATCTCATGCCTTGAAACTCCTGTCCTGAATCTCATGCCCTGAAACTCATGCCCTGAATCTCATGCCCTGAAACTCCTGCACTGAAACTCATGCCCTGAAACTCATGCCCTGAAACTCATGCACTGAATCTCATGCGCTAAATCTCATGACCTTAAACTCAAGCCGTGAATCTCCTTCCCTGAAACTCATGCCCTGAATCTCATGCTCTGTAACTCCTGCCCTGAAACTCATGCACTGAAAGACATGCCCTGGAACTCTTGCACTGAAACTCTTGCAATGAAACACCTGCCCTGAATCTCCTGCCCTGAAACTGCTGCCCTGAATCTCAAGCCCTGGAACCACAGACCTGAAACCCATGCCCTGAAACTCATGCTCTGAATCTCATGCCGTGAAACCCCTGCCCTCAAACTCATGCACTGAAACTCATGCCCTGAATCTCCTGCCCTGAAACTCCTGCACTGAAATACGTGCCCTAAAACACCTGCCTTGAAAGTCAAGCCCAGAATCTCATGCCCTGAATCTCCTGCCCTGAATCTCCTGCCTTGAAACTTATGCCCTGAATCTCATGCCCTCAAACTCTTGCACTGAAACAACTGCCCTAAAAGACATGCCCTGAATCTCATGCCCTGAAATTCCTGCCCTGAAACTCATGCCCTGATTCTCATGCCCTGAAACTCTTGCACTGAAACACCTA